>NW_023276806.1:270367841-270652841 GCF_003668045.3 Cricetulus griseus
GGAGGGGAAACAGGTTGCAGTTTATTTGGAGTTTTGTAATGGAGAGGTAGGTAGAACCACCCTGGCTATCAATTATCAATTGCCATCAGAGGACAATGTTCATGAGGTGGCCCGGACCCAGGTTACCCAGGCTGTGTTCAGCAGGGTTGAACATGATAAGCTCAGGAAAGCACCTGTGTCTCAAATGCTCCAGTGAGCAATCAGCGCTCTCCTGAGATGACCCCTGCTGTTGCTAAGCACTCGATTCTGTTTCTGGAGTAGGTGGCAACATTATGTAATGCCGAACCATATTTCAGGCCTCTTCATATATTTGGAGAAAGAGTTAAAGCTTCTGGAGTTCCTATTTGGAACTACTAAATCTTCACAATCAAATAGAAATCAAGATTGTTCAAAATCGGCCTTAAAAAATAACTGCTTGTGCATTTAAAGAAATACACTCTTACGCGTGAAGATATTGGGGTTGGGTTTGTTTTGTTTTGTTTTGTTTTTTATTATTTTACCATAGACATGAGAGACATTAGGCACTCTATCATACCCAAGTGGTGGTCTTTTGGATGCATATCTACAGTTTGCATCAGATGTGGGATTTTCTGAACTGCTCTCAGCTACCTCCAGCCCTGGAAGTGCCAAGTGAGAGAGTGACTCACACACTGTTCTGGTTGTCTCTTTTAGAACAGGGCTTCTGAAAAATGTAAACACACAGATCTGCTTAAAAGCCCATCTCCAGCAGCCTAGAAAACAAAAGCAGAGCTGTGACTGATGGACCTTTCCGAAAACAAGCAAAAATAACAGATCTTGCTGAGTTTGTGTTTTATTTTGTTTTGAGTCGGGGTCTTGTGTATTCCAGGCTAGCTCCAGACTCCCTGTGTTGTCCAGGGTGACTTTACACTCATGATTATCCCGCCTTGAACTCCTCCATGCTGTGAGTGCTGGGATTCCAGGCATACACTGCCAGGAATAGAATCCATGCTTCGTGCATGCTAGACAAGCACTCTACCCACTGAGCTACACCATACCCCTAGTTTAAAAAAAAAAATGCCTTTAATAACATTTAAATAAATGTACTAGTGATATTTTTCTGTCGGCTTAATGGCTGCACATGAATCTACTGATACTTTATCAATCATCACCTATAGCCCCATGGGCTCCTGGCCCTGTGGCTGTGATACGTAGGTTTAAATTAAGTCTCTATCATTCTGCTTATCAATAAGACTCAGAGTCAAAGGCTGGGGTGAAAACCTGCTAGCTCAAAGAGGCTGAGCAGCAACTACTTGACCTTGCTTTATGGCTTCAACACCACAGCAGACACATCTCCAACACTACATAAAATTGAATGTGATGGTACATGCCTGCAGTCCTAGCAGGAGAGATGGGGCAAGATAATTAGGAGTTCAGGGCCAGCCTGGGCTACATGAGATCCTGCCTCAAAACACAAAAACTTCAAATAAAAATATTTGCATGTGGGTGTGAGTGACCTTTCATGAATATGTGGACCCCAGAGCAGGACTCCTAGAGTCTTCCTTTATGGTTCCTCAATTTATTGCTTTGAGACAGGGTCTCTCCCTGAACCGGAATTTTGCCAATTTGACTAGACTGGCTGGCCAGAGGATGTCCCTATAGCTAGAGTTACAGATAGTTGTGAATCAGCCAGTGTGGGCATTGGGATTCAAACTCAGTTCCTCAGCAAGAGCAGTATATCTTCACACAACCAACACACACACAACACACATTAACATCTAACAATAATCAGTGATAATATTAAAGAATAAGAAGCCATGAATTTGAAAGCAAGAGGGGAAGACATTGAAGAGTTTTAAGAGTTTGGGAGGAAATGGTGTCATTTTGAATACATTGGAAAAAATAAAATAAGCCTGGTGATGGTGGCATATGCCTTTAATCTCAGCACTCAGGAGGCAGAACAGGAGGATATTTGTGAGTTCTAGGCCAGCCTGGACTACAGAGCAAGTTCCAGGACAGGCCCCAAAGCTACAGAGAACCCCTGTCTCGAAACCCAAAAATAAATAAATGAATGCATAAATGAATGAGTGAATAAATAATATATCCCAGAGACTGATGGCCTGTGCTTCTGAGATTGCCGAAGGAAGTGCTTATGGGTCCTTCTGTTAGATGGTTGGCTCAAGAAAATGTCAAGAGCATTTTAAAATGCCTTTACAGCGTCTGGTCACCATGTTCTGACTGTTTATTTTGGTAACATAATTTGTACTATGGTCTATCTGCGAGTGAGGTTACCAAGCCTTTCAGCCTCATTAATGAAAGACAATTTGAGAGGAAGGGTGCTCTCAACATGAAGAGAGGGATTGTCTAGCCATAGGGAGCAGCATGGGGGAAATTACCGCATCCGAGATACTGCAGGCACTAGAATGATCTAAGTAGATGAAGGACAGTTTAAGAAACACAAAAATAGCTGGGCAGTGGTGGCACAAGCCTTTAATCCCAGCACTCAGGAGGCAGGAGTTCTCTGTGAGTTCAGACTAGCCTGGTCTACAGATCGAGTTCCAGGACAGCCAGAGCTGTTACACAGAGAAACCCTGTCTCAAAAACCTAGAAAAAAAAAAAAATAGAAGAAGAAGAAAACAAACTGCTAAGCTCACTTCAGCTTGGCGAACTCCTAGCAGAGATTTCTGGGGTGGCTGGAGGGGACCGAAGCTTAGGTGGCTCGGTAGGAATGAGTGTTTTATAAAAAGGGAGGTGTTGGCAGAAGTTTTAGACTTGACTTCATTCTGGGAAACTGGAGACACTGCTCGCAAACCACGAATCCCTGCATATGGCTTGTCTTACTAGGCTCCTTTTTATTTGCATAGTCGGGTATATTTTAGGAAAGGAAATTTTCTCAACATTTTCAGAACTGTTTTGTATGTGACTTTTTTTTTCTTCTTCTTCTTCTTCATCAGAAGCTGTGTTTTGTTTTGGTTTTTTCGGTTTTTTGTTTTTTAAGTCTTAGGTTACAACTCAACTCTTAAATTCTCTGTAAATCAGGGAAGCTAATGGTAAGTGTGGTTTTACAGATCCTGTGCTTAAGAAGCTAAATTAAGCCTGCAGTTCCTGAGGGAAGAGTTACTCAGGAGTCAGGAGTCGGCCAGAGGATGAGTAATCATGACCACTTTCGAGTCTAGCTACCTAACGTGTTGGATGGGGATCGGGGAATCTGATGTGTAATGGTTAAGGTTTAGGATGGCCTCTTCAGCACCATGTGTACACCACTTTAAAAATGGGCTTCGGGTCTCTTTAGGACACTTTTCTATTAGCAGATCACAACTGGGATGACTTAGGTCTATCTTCCCAATGTAATCCTTGCCTCATAGGGAGAAGTGAGCTAGCTATACAAAGTGTGAAGTAATACACACTTTGGTCTGGGTTTTGTTTTGGGGTATAGGAGAGCAAAGGTGTCGATGAGAAAAGTCTTGTGTTTATTATGTTTCAGGGTCCTTGCTGAGTGAGTCCTCTTTTTTTTTTTTTTTTTTCTTTTGGTTTTTCGAGACAGGGTTTCTCTGTGGCTTTGGAGGCTGTCCTGGAACTAGCTCTTTGTAGACCAGGCTGGTCTCGAACTCACAGAGATCTGCCTGCCTCTGCCTCCCGAGTGCTGGGATTAAAGGCGTGCGCCACCAACACCCAGCTAAGTGAGTCATTCTTAAACTCTTTAATCCTCAGTCTCCCAGAGCCTTGCTTCTGTCATTTGTAGAATAACACAACAACACTTATATTACTTACATTTTTTTTTCACTTGAGACAAGGTCTCTTGTGCATAGCCTAGGCTGGGCCTAGAACTTAATAAATAGCTAAGGATGACCTTGAAGTTCTGATCCTCTTGCCTCTTCTCCCAGTCCTGGGTTTGTGGGTGTGTACCACTACCCCGCTCCATCCCCATTTGTGTCATGCTGGAGATTGAACCCAGGGCTTCATGCATGCTAACAGGCTCTCTACCCACTAAGCTACAGTTCTCAGAAGCATTTTCTATGGGCTGGGGTTACTGCACAGTAGACCCTTGCAGCAGGAGTGAGAGCATGACTGGGGATGGGGGCTAGGTTGGGCAGTAATGGGTGTAAGGAGTGATGTACTCTGTGTGTTGTTTTTTTTGTTTTTTTTGTTTTGTTTTTCTTTTTCCCTCTAGCTTTCTCTTTCCTTTTAGAGTAGAAATTTGAAGCTCTGCATAAAATTAGACTTTAGCTCTAACAACATGAAAATTCCAAGTTTAATAGCTCTTGATAATGTGCACAGAGTCTCCCAGAAGAATGGTACTGTCTCTTTTTGTCCTTGACAGGTTTAAACTTGAACCTTTCATTCTAGAAGTCAGGATTTAGGGGATGTTTTCCCGCACAGACTCGACTTCTGTCCTTTGCCGTTTTTCTTTTAGGCTGTAGCCTCTTCGCTGCAGTTGAGTAGAAACTCTGCTAGTGGAGATTTTTATCAGCAAACCTCTGTAAGGACAGAAGTCACGCATTGCTTTGACAGGGTTCAATGCATTCACTGGCAGCTTAAACAATGGCACAGTGACTCACCAGGGAAGTTCACCACTGGACTGTGACAAGCATATTGTATGTCACTTGACCTTGAACTGGCTGTTGATCGTTCTTAGGAAAGCATAAATTGATTGTTTTCAAAAATTTATAAGTTGTGGGCTGAGAACGTAGCTCAGTTGGTAGAGTGTTTGCCTAGTGCGCACAGAGCCCTGGTCCAACCTCAGCCCTATATAAAATAGGGCATGGTGTCAAAAACCTATAATTCCAGCACTTGGGAGCTGGGGGTACAACAAGCAGGAAGACCACAGTCTCTGGCATTTTATAAAGAAGAGGGCCTTCTGGTGACGCTGATATGATTAAGCTGAAGTTATATACTCAGGATTCCATTATGGAAGCTGTGTTCTGTTTCTTATGTGTTCAAGTGCCTGGAGGAAGGGGTGCATGGTGTGTAGTGTATGTGGAGGCCAAAAGACTGTCCTTCCTTGGGACATCATCCACCCTGCTGCTGCTGCTGCTGCTGCTGCTGCTGGTGGTGGTGGTGGTGGTGGTGGTGGTGGTTTGTTAAAACAGGGTCTCTCACTGGCTTGGAATTTGCAAAGTAGGCTAGGAGGGCTGGCCCTTGAACACTGGGAATCCACAAGCACACCGCCACACCCATCTTTTCAATGGGTTCAGGAAGTTAAGGGTATATCCTCGGGCTTGTGAGGCAGTGTGACACAGGTGCTTTACTTATGTTCTGTTCTCTGGGTTACTGAGCACCTGAAATCAGTTCGAGCCTAACCACACTGACGGCCACATCATCACTGAATGTGCTCTGCTGTGCTCTTTTGGATGACTTGAAAAATCTTTTTGCCAAATGGATATGCTGGATAAAAATATAAGGACTGAGCAGAGAATAGCAAATCAAAGAAATTTTATGAATAAAAATACAAATATGCCAGTCCAGTGGGCCACCATAATTGATATAACTAAACAACAGGTTTGATTCTTAGTTTCCTGGAAATCTGTGAAATAGAAAGGCAGAGTGTAACCTTATTAAATAGAAATAAGAACATTAATTAAAAAAAAAAAAGTGCTGAGCACTGTGGTGTAGTACTGAATTCCAAAGCAAACCTCACACATGAAATTTTATATGCAAGGGTACAAGCACAGTGCACAGCAGTTTCTATGCTTCAAGAGAAACTAAAAATGTAATATAACTTTTTCTTCCAAATGGGATAAGTAACCTAGGGAGGTAACCTGGTGATCAGACTTGATCTACTTTTGGGATGACCATTCCTGGAGGAATAAAGATTTTAGAACAAGGCAATAGGGTCACAGGCAGCTCTATGTAGCTTCAGCCCCTTGGTGTGAGGCTGGGAAGCCATGCTGACACCACAGAACTGAATGTGGTAAATGACAAGTGGCCTGTCTTTACCACAGGAATGGTGCTGGAGGAAGAACAGCTATGGGTTGGCCATGCCTGCTCCAGCCTGTCTGTTGGAGGAGGAACCTCTGCCGTTTGTCATCCCTGCTCCAGCCTACTTGTGTTCAGGCATCTGGGCATCTCTGGAATGGCTAAGCACTCTTTGATAGTAGTGTAGGATGTTGCACTCTGTGTTGCCTTCTTGAGGGTGGTGTGCTGATTGTGTTAACTCCTTCAGACAAACCTGGTGCTTCTGCCATCTAGCCTTCTGATTTTTGATCCTCTAGTTGGTTTTGTTTATTTGATATTACTTCTCCTATTTTAGTTACTTTCTACTTTCATTGAGGTTTCCTTTTTTTTGTTTATTTTTGTCCTTTAATGAGATACCATGTGTTTGTTTGTTTGATTCTGAAAGGAGTGAAATAAGAATTTGCTAAGTAACGTTTTACATTGAAAATACTAGCTTTATCAGACTATGTGTTGTATTTGTTTTATCAGTCTGTGGCTTAAATTATTTTATAGTGTTAGAGAAGTGATTTGTAATATAAGGATCTTAGAGGGATGTAATGATGAAGGTAACTGTCATCTATGATATTTATTGGTCTCATTTCTTAGGCATGACTGTATGACTGTTTAATACATATGTTTATCCTACTCTTCAAATTATTTTAGATTTTTTTTAATATGTGTGAGTATTTTCCTGCCTGATGTATGTATACCACATGCATGCCTGGTACCCACAGAAGTCAGAAGAGGGTGTCAGATCCCCTAGAACTGGTGCCATGTGGGTGCTGGAAACTAAACCTGGGTCCTCTTGCAAGAGTAGCCAATGCTCATAACCACTGAACCATCTCTCCAGTCCAGGTTATCTTGTTTTAAAAACTATTTCTTTGGGGGCTGGAAAGTTGGGTTGTCCAGTTAAGAGCACTTGTTGCTCTTGCAGAGGACCAGGTTTCAGTTTCCAGCATCCACACAGCAACTCACAATCAAGTCTAATTGCACTCCCAAGGGAATCTGACATCCTCTTCTGACCTCTCAGGGCACCTGGCATGCACGTGGTGGACAAACATATACACAGGCAAAACACTCACACACATAAAATCAATCTAAAAAATTTATCCCTGTTTATTTGGCTGGTTTGGTTGTTTTGTTGTGTTTTTTGAGACTGATAGCCCAGACTGGCTTCAAATTTTCAGTAATCCTCCTGCCTCAGCCTCCCAAGTGCTAGGATAAAGTGTGCACCATGGATAGCTAAGAATAATAGTCCTTTCAACTGGCTGTGTTTTCATATATTCCTGGTAAGTTAAAACATTAGCATTCCCTTCTAAGCAGTGAGAGCGTGTGTGTGTGTGTGTGTGTGTGTGTGTGTGTGTGTGTGTGTGTGTGTGTGTGCTGTCTATGTGTGTATATGGTGTGTGTGTATATACTGTCTATGTGTGTATACGGTGTCAAAGATATTTACTCTTTCCCAAGTTTCAAATGAGAAGAGATGTTACAGATCTTCTACTTGTTTGATTTTTATTTTCTATTCAATGTAGAGATTTTTAAAAGTTGGGCAAATTAGTCACCTTTAATTCCAGCACTTAGGCAAGAGGATAGATATCTGACTTAATGACCATAATTTGGATGTACTATATGTCTATGTGTGTATATGGTGTGTGTGTGTGTATATACTGTCTATGTGTGTATATGGTGTGTGTGTGTGTGTGTGTGTGTGTGTGTGTGTGTGTATACTGTCTATGTGTGTATATGGAGTATGTGTGTGTGTACTGTCTATGTGTGTATATGGTGTGTGTGTGTATGTGTGTGTGTGTGTGTGTATACTGTCTATGTGTGTATATGGAGTATGTGTGTGTGTACTGTCTATGTGTGTATATGGTGTGTGTGTGTGTGTGTGTGTGTGTGTGTGTGTGTGTGTGTGTGTGTTATAACCATGCCCAGTTTTCAATTCATACAATTCAGGAGCCATTTTGCCTTACTGAAGGTATAGGCTATCTTGAATTTTTTTTGTCTAAGTTCTCTCTGTTTAGGTGGAAATAAGATGAAGAGGAAATGAGTAACTGTTTCTGTCTGTATAGCTTTAAAAGAGAAATTCAAATTTCTAGGTGAATTTTATCTGGAGTAAATATTCCCTTTATAAAACTTAAGTTGAGCTTGTAGGTGGCCTGCTAAAACTCACTGTTTCGTTTTATAACTGCATGCCTTGGCTCCATGCCCGACCTCCCAGGTTACAAACATTAACAGTAGACCCCACTCAAGGACATTAACACCTCCCTCAAAAACAACCCTAGAAAACATTACTAATAAGTTACCCAGCAGTGTTCACATTGGACAGTAATAACCTGCCAGGTTAACAGAGGCTCAGTCTTTAAACCCATCCACTACTTATAAAGATATTTACTCTTTCCCAAGTTTCAAATGAGAAGAGATGTTACAGATCTTCTACTTGTTTGATTTTTATTTTCTATTCAATGTAGAGATTTTTAAAAGTTGGGCAAATTACTCACCTTTAATTCCAGCACTTAGGCAAGAGGATAGATATCTGACTTAAAGGCCAGCCCAGTTTCCATAAGGAGACCCTCAAGCAAAATGAAATGCAGAGTATCAACTAGCACCAAATTCTTGCTATATTTGAGAGAAGTATCTTTTTTGGCTGCTAATTATATACTAAATAATACATTAAGCCAACTAAAACTATCATACCGAATACAGGATGTCTAAGCCTAAGATTTCTGTAAAATTCATAATGACCATAATTTGGATGTACTATATAAAAAGGTGAGAGTTTGGGGGGAATTGCATGTCTTAATTAAGCAAGAATAAGACACAAGGAAAAGAAAGAGGCTGGGAAGAAAAGGTTAGGGAAAAGTGGACCCCAAACAGGAAGCTATGCTCAAGATCAAGTAGAAGTACCAGAGGCCAAGTGAGGGTCCACGCTGGAACAGATGGTTTATAGGAGGCGGTGATTTTCAAATTATATTTTGAAGAGTCCCCTCAGGGGCTGGTCAGCACGGGACTGAGGCAGCCAGTGACATCCTTGAGCACAGTGGTGCAGCCAGTCCATTGGAAACTAACCCCAGCACACAGGAGCAGGCTGGGACTGGCCAGAATGTCAGCTGGATAGCGTGAGATTGTTGTTGTTGTTGTTTTACTGTGTGTGTCTGTGTCACAGTCAGAGTGTGGAAGTGAGAGGGCAACTTGTTGAAGTCATTTCCCTCCTACCATTTGTGGTTCTGGGATTGAATTCAGGTCATCGTGCTTGATGACAAGTGCCTCTATCTATTAACCTATCTTTCTGGCTCTGAATATGAGATTGAAAATTAGACAGGAAAATAGGTGCATCCACTCTCACCAAGGAAAAGCCAACAGGCCCGGGAACAGATTGGACCATCTAAGCTGACAGACACATAGAGAGAGAAACCAAGACTACTGCACTGAGCTCCAGTCTGGTGACAATGGATTACCTGGCAGTGTGAAAGATAATGCCTTGATGGTGTGCAAGATCTAAAGAGAAATACCAAGTGGGTTAAATGTGTGTATGTGACTATGTGAAATACAACCGTGGCTGGTAATTTACCGATGATGCCTGGTATGCGTAGTGAGGAGCAGCATGTGGCCACCCTGGGGATCGAGTTCTGTTTTACACTTGTGTAGTTGTTTCATTCAACTTGGTAGGAGCTTTGTTGTTAGACTGAAAGCCCTGGGCCCTGTGACACAGCTAAAAATCTCAGAACCAGAGACAAGAGTCAGTATGTCTGGTAGGCGACAATCACAGAGTTCTGTTGCTGGGTGAGGTAGAGATCCTCAGGGGTGTGGCTTCCAGTTGCTGAAGATAAAATCCCCAGCAGGAGAGAACTTGCCATTTCTCTTCTGACCTGGGGATGTAAAGCCACAAACCAAAACCTAAGGAAACCACCAGGAAAGCACCGGCTCAAAATAAATACATATAAAAGCTGTAAGCTCGATAAAAATAGAAATGTAAATATTTACTCAGTGAAAGAAAGATTTATCAACCGGCCTATAGCTCAATGACTGAGCGCTTGCAAAAGACCTCAGGTTCAACCCACAGTATCACAAGAGAAAAAGGAAAGGCAGGCCAGAGAGATTGAGCCATCTCTGCTCTTGCAGAAGACCTAAATTCTCAGCACCCTCGTCAAGTGGCTCACAACTTCTTAACTCCTGCTCCAGAGGACCCGATGCCTTGTGCCCTTTTCTGACTTGAGTGCGCACCTCCATTTATAGACACCCACACACATACATGCACATACTTAAATATAAAATAAGTCTCTAAAAAGAAAGAAGAGGTTGATATCTGTCTCGGCCAGACATAGTAGTACCCCTGTGTAATACCAGCCCTTGGGAGTTAGAGGAAGAGGCTCCAGATAGCAAGCTCAAGGCCTGCTTGGGCCACATAGCAAGACCTCCGTTTGTTGTTGGAGACAGGGTTACCCTAGCTGTAACTCCCTCTGTAGACCAGGCTAGCCTGGAACTGAGAGATCCACCTGCCTCTGACTCCTGAGTGCTGGGATTAAAAGCATGCACTGCAGCTGCTGCCACCACCAACCACACAGCTAAGATCTCCTCCATCTCAAGAAACAAAACAAAACAAAATTTTACAGTGGGCAGAATAACAGAACAGCATACTGAGCAAGGTTAACATACTGATGATTTCTGTAGATAATATGTGCCCTTGATAAAATATGGTAACGATGGTACCTGGCCTCCGTGGTCTCCTCCACAAAACCCATATTTTTGGCTAGTCATGAGAAGAACATCAAATTTGAACAGAGAAATACACTTGACCAATACTCAAAACTGTCATAGTGACCTTAGCATCGAGGAAAGTATGAAATGTACAGGCCAAAGAGAGCTATGAAGACATGCAGTACTCTGTGTTATACTGGGTTGGGAGTCTGGAGCAGAGGACATATGCTAGGTGAGGACAAAGGAAGCCTGGGCCAAGGTGACAGTGTGTGTTCCCAATGTAAGATAATGAGAGCTGTTCATGGGATAAATGGAAATCGTTTGTGTACTTTCTAACTTTTAAAAGTTTGGGAGTTTTTTGGGGTTTTGTTTGTTTGGTTGTTTTTTGCAAAAAGCAAAGTTTTCATTGCCATGAAGCTACTACCTAAAGTATTAACATTGTCTTTTTTTTTTTTTAACGGATATGTTTTACTTTGCTTCTCAGGGTAGACTTGCTTTATGTGTGACTTTGTAGACATATGAATTCACCATCATCACAAGTTTCCTGAGTTAAGTCTAGAGCTGTTAGAAGCATTCCCTGTGTTGAATTAATCAATTTTTTTCCTTCCAGACTGGTGTTTGGAATGCTCTACCCGGCATACTATTCATACAAAGCTGTGAAGACGAAAAATGTCAAGGAATATGTAAGTAAAGTTTCGGTGCTTCTCATTTGACATGTCAACAGTATACAAACCTTGGGTAACTGCTACTGTTATTACTGAGTTAGACAGATGTTCTAAAAGGTTAGACGGATGGTCAAAAGGCGATTCGAGTTTAGTCATGAACATAATCATCTTTACAAGCTAACCTTGAAAACACCTGACAATAGCACTTCAAGTAGCCTTCTCTGACACTGGGACTGGAAGGAGTGCAGTTCCCAAGAGGAGTGATGGGCTGGCTGCTCCTGACGGTCTGAGTCACAGTGGACTGAGGTCTGGGTACCTGCTTGTTTGTCCAGCTTTTGAGGACAGGTTGTAGTTTTCTCGTCTTGTGTGACTTTACAGAATGCACAAGCCTCTTCTTTCTGGGTCTCCTGTCACTTTTGACTAAACACATGCCTGCCCCATCCCTATTAACAATGGCAGACTTGAAGCAAACTTTATTTATGATGTTTTGGGGTGTGTGTGTGTGTGTGTGTGTGTGTGTGCCTGTGTATGTGTGCCTGTGTATGTGTGCCTGTGTATGTGTGTTCACATGCATGGAGATACACCTTAGTGTACATACGTGTGGAGAACAGTGGTAGATGTAGGTAGGATGTATTCCCTTTTCATTCTTAGGGACAGGGTCTCTCTGGGAACTTGTAGCTAACTGGCTCAGTTAGGCTAGGGAGCCAAAGAGCCCAGGAATTCCATCCTAGTCTCCCCATCTGAGGGTTACAAGCATGTGCTACAGTGCCCAGCATTTTATATTGTTTGGGGACTCTAGACTCGGGTCCTCAGGTCCTCATACTTGCCAGCCAGCACTTCCTCATGAGCCCTGGTGTAGCTTTCTATTTTATTGGAGTACTTTGCCAGAGAATGGCAAATGTGTGCCTTGAGCAGTTAGTCAAAAGAAATAAGCAGACAGTGGTGAGATAACTCCCATCAATAACTGGGTCTGCTCTTTTTCTGAGTGACACTCAGGAGCCAGAATATCCATTTCAAAATGAGCAATCTGGTTGCATTTAGTACTTCCATAGTGCTGTGCAGACAACAGACACCATCTCCTCCAAGCACTCTCAATCTGAAGTGAAACCCAGGCTCATTAGGTTCCACTCCTCCCCCAGCCCTTCCTCCCTGGAGACATTCCCGTAACGGAATCCTGTAAGAAGTGACCTTTTGTGTTTGGCTTCTTTCGCCAGCCATAATGTGTTTTAGGTTCATCCATGTTTTCACATGTTTCAGTGTTTCATTCCTCTTGATGGCTGGAACAGTGCTCCATTGTATCGGTAAACCAAACAATGGGTTGTTTGTCTGCTCGTCCGCTGACAGACATCTGAATTGTTCTGCTTCTGTCTTTTGACTGTTATGAATAATGCTGGCACAAACACGCCTGGGTGAGCATCTGTTTCAGTGCCTGTTTGGGGCTCTTGGAGGTGTATAACTGTGGTTCTTTCTAAAGGACCTTAGTTGGTAAGCCTGTCATCCAACTCTTCCAGCGATCAAAAAGATCAGAAACCCAGCCTTGATTCTTGAGAGTCTGTCTTCAGGTATTTGAGGTTGCATAGAGCCACTACGGCAATTAGCCTATTGAACTTTTACAGTCGTTTTTCTCTTTCATATAAGGCAAGGTTTTGTAATGAAGGGTATGTGTGCATAGACCCACACACCCCAGTTATAATGGTGAAATACATTTATGAGAGGTAAAGAAGTTACTTGGGTGCTTTCTGGAGTTCTTAAATCCTTTTATGATACACATCTCTTGGATCTAGGATTGGGAAAGTAGTCTTAATACATGGAAGCATATTAAGTCATACTAATTGAAATTCATTTTATACATGGCTTGAAGGGACATATTTCAATATATACTGTAATAAATATTTCAAGTGCAGTGGTATAGTGCCGACGTATGTTAGTTTTTAAAACAACACTTGCTTTTCATTTACAGCATTTCTCCAGCTGCCTGTGGTGAAGAACCTGCCTGGTTATGTTGGTTTTGTGTTTTGTGGTGCTGGGGATGAAGAATTTTGTTTTGTTTCTCCTAGAAGTCATTTGCCATCACTTCTGTAAAAATAAAATGTAAATGAAGCACTCGTAAAGCAAAGAGGCAGAACCCCTCAGAGACACGGGAAATACACCACCAGTGTTCTTACTTTTTTCCACAGACACGAAATACTATCAACTTGGTGCTTTTCGTGAAATGCTGTCAACTTAGGGCTTTTGCCAAATATAACAGACCACAGCCTTGCACAGTCCCCTAGACAACACTGCTGTACTATGAGATTCTTCACTTGGAATTCACGTTCCAATGGTAAAAAAAAAATATAAGTGACCAATAATCTATAAAATGCCATGAAAATATGAGTCCTGGAGTATACTGCTGACCAGAGTTTAATAAATGCAAAACTCCATTTGCAGTGTCTATTTCTTGGGATCTTTTTCTTACTCTAGTAACTGGAGTTCAAGAACTAGGTGGAATGTCTTCCAGCTGGGGACATATGTCACCTCTAAAGCATTCCAGGGCCGAGAGCAGAAGTATATGGCTGCAGTTCTAGCACTTGAGAGGATGAGGCAGGAGAATCACTGAGGATTTGAGGTTATCCTGGACCACAGAATGAAGAGACCCTGTCCCAAATAGAAAATAGATAGGTAGGGAGACAAATAGATGCTCTGTCCCAGAGAGATTGACAAGTAGGCAGGTAGATAGATAGACAGACAGACGCAGGCAGGCAGGCAGATATGCAAGCAAGCTAAATGAGCAGCAATAAGAAAATAAAAGTATTAAGTATAAATAAATTACCTATATATGTCCATGAATGCTGAAAAAAAGAAAAACAGTTATTAAGAGGTAGGTCTAGTTATTTTTCTTAAAAAAAAGATTAGTCTACTTTCACTATACATCAGTTTTGCTTTCTTTTGTTTTTTTTTTTTTTTTTGCTACTTCTTTTTTTCTTTTTTAGTCATAGTCTCAAGTAGCCTAGGCTGGCCACCAACTCACTATGTAGCTAGCTGAGGCTGGCCCTGAAGCTGATCCTCCTGACTTTACATTCCAAGTGCTGGGACCAAAGGCATGTGCCACCACACCCAGCGAGACTTGAAGACATAAATTGATGTGTTTTATTCCCTTACACTCAGGTTTTTATTACTGAATTATTTGAAAATGTAAGACAATTAATGATAACATGCTTCTGAGATTTTAATTCTCCCTCATGTGCTAAAAATAACCTGCATAAGAGAATCCATTAACATTCTTATTCAAATTGAAGAACTAAAACATATACACTATAGTGTGTTTAAATATGTGCTTAGTGTGTTTCCTTAAAAGTTTTTGTTTTGGTGTTTTTTAGCAGGTTAGTACCCTTCTTTTGCAGTTTTGGGAATTGAGTCCAAGGCCTTGCTCATTCTAGGCAAGAAATCTACACCCCTAACCCCTAACCCCTAACCCTTACACAGTCGTTTCCTTTTTTTTTTTTTTTTTTTTTTTTTTTTTGGTTGTTTTTCGAGACAGGATTTAGCTTTGGAGCCTATCCTGGCACTCACTCTGTAGACCAGGCTGGCCTTGAACTCACAGAAATCCGCCTGACTCTGCCTCCCGAGTGCTGGGACTAAAGGTGTGTGCCACCAACGCCCAGCTACACAGTTATTTCTAAAGGTTAATTCGTTACTAACAGTTTTTCGTTATTTGCTTGTAATTTTTGTCTGTTTTAGGTTTTGAGACAGGGTTTCTCTATGTAGCTCTGGCTGTCCTGGAACTCGATTGGTAGACCAGGCTAGCCTCAAGCTCAGAGATCTGCCTGCCTCTGCACCCCTGGGTGCTTTTGGATTGTGCCACCACTGTCAAGCTATTTTCTTATAGTTTTGCTGTGATACTAGAACAACAATAATAACAAACGGTTTTTCTAACCATCTTTTTTGGGAAGTCCACAGTAATGAATAATTTAAGACAATCTAGGGAAATAGAGACGTGTTGGGTCTGGTTTGATTATTGCTTTGTAATTAACTCTGCTTTGAAAATACAATGAGTGCTAAAATCAAAACTGAACAGGCACTGAACCAGGAGGGAATATAAGAAGATTGAAAACCTCCCAGTCACCCACTTATCTTACAGCCAGACTTCGAGAAAGCAAGTTTGAGGTGTGTGTGTGTGTGTGTGTGTGTGTGTGTGTGTGTGTGTGTGTGTGTGTGTGTGTGTGTTCTTGGAACAATGCATGTACAGTTAATTATTTCCCACAAATTTCAGAATACCTTTGCCTATTACCATGCCTAGTTGCTGTTCTTCCCAGTTACCACACAATTCCAGATGTAAAGCCACAAACTATTTATTTTCAAACACCCCTAGAGTTCAGAAATATAGAATGTGTCCACCTGGCTATGTTCCCTCAGGAGACTAGTCTGATGGAAGAGCTACATCATTCAGAGTTGGAAGCTGCCCACATTCCTTGGCTTCAGGCTCAATCCCTGTGTCTCTCCAGCCAGCAGCTCAGGACTGAGACCTTTGGATGCTGCCAGCACTGGGCTTTTGGCCTTCTGCCTCCGTCTTCCTATTGTAAGGTCCTTTGTGAGTGACTGGGCCCACCCCTCAAGGTTGTCTTAGTTCCATCTGCCTCCTTGTTTTCTCTTTATCATATAACCTAACATACTTACTTTCTGGGAATTAAAACATGAACCTATTCCCGGGAGAATAAGCAGGGTTCTGCCAACCCCAGTAATACCCCCACTCATCCTTAGTATCAGCTCACTTGTGAGGGCCCATGTAAGGTAGCATTGGTACCACACTAAAACACTTAGGTTGCTAATGTTCTGTTCATTCTGTTCCACAATGTTCCCTTTATTTTGCTGTTGTTATTGTTGTTGTTGTTGTTTTTGAGATGGTCTCTCTGTGTAGCTCTGGCTTCCTGGAACTTTCTGTGTACACCCAGCTGGCCTCAAACTCATAGAGATCCACCCACCTCTGCCTCCCAAGTGCTGGGATTAAAGGCATGCACACCACACCCAGCCACTACAGTCCTCCTGTTAAAAACATAAGACTATGGGGCTGGAGAGACAGCTTAGAGGTTAGAGCACTTGCTCTTGCAAGAGGACTTCAGTTCTGTTCCCAACAGCCTTCTGGTAGCTCACAACCTTAATTCCAGTACCAGGGGTACTGTGAACTTCATACTTCTTGTGAACGCCCAGAGTATCAGGCATGCATATGATGTACATACATACAGACAAAACATTCACACACATTAAATAATGTATATAATAAATCCTTTTAATTTTTTAAAGCATAGATGATATTCTAGCTTCACAGAAACATTGAGGCAGTTCTCATTGTCAGCCAGTGACTATTCTAGTGGTTGGTTGCACTTTGGTGACCACAGCAATTTGGCAGTGAGGGCAAGGGCAGTGAGGCAGGACCCCTGAATTCTCAAATCAACTGTGAATTGAGAGGTTAAAAAAATTAAACAAAGAGCTGGGCAGTGGTAGATCATGCCTTTATCCCAGCACTCAGGAGGCAGAAGCAGGCAGATCTTTGAGTTTAGGGCCAGCCTGGTCTACAAAGCAATTCCAGAACAGCTAGAGCTATACAGAGAAACCGTCTCAAAAACAACAGGAAAAAATTAAAACTGAAAGTTCCGTAAAAATTTTTAAAAGTCTTAACAGTCCTTTCAGTATTTCCTTATGGGGTTGTTGGGGGATTCATACAATGTTCTTGTGTTCACCTGAATTTTACCAAGCATAGCTGTCTATCCTGTTTAAATTGTGAGTCCTGGCCAATTCACTTTGGGTTTTGTGTGGCAGTTTCTTGGTGATGATCACCTTATTTACATTTCCCTGTTACAATCTCAACACCTCTTTATGTTGCCTGGTGCTGAATCCCTTAATGTCTGTCTCCAACTGGAATAAGCACCACAGAGAAGGGTTCATTTACTTTAATTGTGTATTCGGTACCTAGAACAGTAGCTGGTATACAGTAATTAGTCAGAACTTTTGAATAAATGAATTTGTGTGACAGAAAAGCTGGCCTCTCAGTGCCTGCAAAATGCTACATTGTGCTTACAAGAACTTGTGTGTTTCTGGATGAACAGATCTGGTTCCTCAGCTTGAATTCTGCTGGGCTAGGGCATGTGCAAGCCCCTTCTCAACACTTATCCCCAAACCCAGTGTCTTTATGATATTTAGTCCTGACCTAAATTCGGCCGACATCTACTTCAAAAGCGTTTTCTAAAAGCAAACATTTTGGGCTCATTTACTTCTTCCCACCCTAACTACTACCATTCCCCCCGAAGCCTGCAAATGGCAGGTTGCACCTGATAAAACAGATGCCCTGTGCAAATCAAAACAAATGGAGAGCACTGTGTATTTTGGCAGCGTTCCTTTCTTCCTTTGCCTATTTTTAAAGCAGAGCTTTCCTGGGATATAATTTCCTGTATGGTGTGGCTGATATGGCCTACTTAGACACTCGAAGTCTTGCAGTAATTGAAATGCAAGCTTACCGGAGATTTAATACGGTTTTTGCAAAGTTTTCCAGGCTCATACATCTTAAGACTCGAAAATAAGGGTGTTTACTTCCAAATCGTGTGTAATTGCTGTAGCTTTTCTAGGAAACCAGGGTTCTTATTCTTAGAATGTTGGAGAGAACAGCAATGAAGAGACTGGCTGAACAGCCCTTGAGAGACTTACTGTGGTGTGGACAGGAACAAAGGAGTGATGCTCCTGTAGGAGATGACTCTAAAGTTGTGTGGAGTTTTTGATAGTGACCTCATTTTTTAGGTGATAGAAATGAACATAAAGACTGAGGGGCCGGCGCCAGAGTTCTTGTAGCTCAATGACAGCTTGTTGCCTAGTAGCTTTAGGGTAGAGATTAAAGGGGGAAACATACTCAAGGGCTCTCTTCACTCATTGTGTTCCCAGCGCTCTGCCTGGTAAAGCTGGCACAGAACAATCCCACTGACCTACTCAAGTGTGCAAGGTGCCTTGTGAGGCAAACTCAGTTGTTCGTTTGAGGGAAAGGATGTACGAGAGTAGTAAAATGTTCCCCTGAGTGGACAAAGCTCTGGATTTGATCCTAATCCTGAAAATAACAGTAATAGTTCTCATTTGATTCAAAGATTGGAGTATTGGAAGCTTAAAGACCAACCTAGTGATTAGAGCAGACTTTTTCTTTTCTTTTCTTTTTTTAAGAGAAAATTAGTTTTATCAGCCATGTGCTTATCTGTTTGTTTGTATTTTGAGGTACACTTTGGCGGGGGAAGAGAGGCATAGTCTCCTAGAATGTTGTCCAAGCTGGCATCTAACTCTCATCCTCCTGCCTCAATTTCCTGAGTAGCACGAACAATAGGCATGTACCACCAGGCCCAGCCTGGTCTACTTTTAGTTCTTACTTTTAGTCAACTGGAAGTGACAAGAAGGCTCAGAATGGAAAGGCCCTCATTGCCAAGCCTGACAACCTGGAAGCCCCACTGTGGAGGGAGAGCAACAACTCCTACCAGGTCTCCTCAGCCTTTCACATGTCCGAGCGTGCGCGTGCCCATGAGTAAATGATTCCTTTCTTTTCTTAATACGATTTTTCATAGAGATGGGAATTAAATGTGCATATTCTAACATCTTTACCCAGATTTTCAAATCGGCTTGGTGATCAGGTCGTTGCCCTTGAATTAGTCTGTGACAACAGCAGTTCTCAGCCTATTGATGTCAACCCTTTCACAGGGGTCAAATATCAGACATCCTGCATATCAGATATTTACATTATGATTCGTAACAGTAGCAAAATTACAGTTAGGAAGTAGTAGTGAAAATAATTTTGTGGTTGGGGGGGTCACCATAACATGAAGAACTGTATTAAAGGGTCGAAACATTAGACGGTTGAGAACCACTGCTCTATGGTATCAAGTAGGACACATCATTTGCATTCACTTATAAGTATCACTTGTTAGAAAATGGGTCTAAAGTAACACATACTGTTTTTCCAGTATGCCAATTTAGTATTAGCTGCTTGAATGAATATCTTTAGTTGTAAGTCTAGTTATGGGGGGGGGTTGTTTTTTTTTTGTTTTGTTTTGCTTTTTTGATACAGAGTCTCACTGTATAGTCCTGGAGCTCACTTATGTAGATCAGACTGGCCTCGAAACTCACAGAGGCATGCCTGTCTTTGCCTCCCAAATGCTAGGACTAAAGGTGTGTAAACACAGCTTTCTATTTGTTTACTGTTGCAGTGCTGAAGCTCAAACCCATGATCTCACACATGCTAGACAAACACGATGCCACTGATGTATACCCCAGTCCATGAACTACGATTTTGGTTTGTTTTGTTGGTTTTTCTAGACAGAGTTTTCTCTGTGTAGCCTTAGTTGTCATGGAATTCACTATGTAAGACCAGACTGGCCTCAGACTCAAAGATCCACCTGCCTCTGCTGCCTGAGTACGGGATTAAAGGCGTGCAACACAACCACCCTTTTATAAATAAATCAGTGTCAACAAATGGGACAACCCAATATCCTTGAAGGAATTAAATCTATTTAAATTATGTGACAGTTATTCTTTGCAAACCTGATTTTTGATGTGTTGGGTTTACTTATGTATAGTGTGTATCAATATGTATATTGATCTGTATATATGAAGATGTGTGTGTGTGTAGCTTCTCTGTAGATGTCATTGATACTGTCATAATCAAGAGTCTTATACTCTGTTGCTGCTATTGATGCATAACATACTGCCATTATTGGTTTTTTATATAAATATAAATATATTTTTGTATAAATATATAAGACTCATATATATATATGAGTCTTATACTGGTGACCACTGCTAAGTGTGAAGAAGATTCTGTAACTGGAGCTGGAGAGTTGGTGCTGAGGTTAAGAACACTTAACTGCTCTTGCAGAGGACCCAAGATAGTTTCTCCTACAGTTTTAGAATGCCAATTAATGAAACTCTTGGCCTCTGTGAAGTCAAGTGAGCTTTCCCACGCTCCTAGAGCTGCAGCCTGTCCCTAGCTCCCAAAGAAAATGCTTGGGAAACCTCGACAGATCAGCCCCTGCAGTCACACTACACCTAGACGCTGGGCCAGATTTCCACTTATGTGCCGGCAGGGCATTACCAACTGTAGTGTCAGTGGAAATGAACTTTAAAGCAGAGGCAGAAACAGTTGTTTCCATTAAAGGAAATGTTGCTAAGAAGTTGGAGAGAGGCCTAGCCACCTCCACCCTAATCCCTAGTGATGGGATACTTTAAAATCACAAAAGCTCTAACAACCAAAAAACTTCTGCCTCCACCCTCACTGCAGGGAGAAATATATTCAAAGGCAGCCAGTGTTCTGCCTGCCCCATCTCTGTTCAGAAACCATAGCTTCCCCACCAGAAGACAGTGGATAAGACTCAGAGAGAGAGAGAGAGAGAGAGAGAAAGAGAGAGAGAAGAGAACAAGTGTGGAGTAGACCAATTAAAAAACAGAAATGGTAATAAACATCACAGTGTTTTTTGTTTTATCAGCATGATAGCTTTGAAGCACCACTTTTTAAAAAGAGGAAGACGAATGAAATGTTGACTAACAAAGTAAAACATGTCAGGAATTAAAAGGTGTGTGTGCCTCGTGGTACACACCTGTAATCCCAGCCCTCACTCAGGAGGCCAGAGCCGGAGGATCAGAAATTTGAGTAAGGAAGGCCTGGACTCAATGGCAAGCTTCTATCTCTAAATAAATAAATAAATGAACAAACAAAAAGACCCTGTAAGAAAAGCAGGATGTTGTTAAACAGTAAAACAAAAGAATAAAACCCAGGGAATTAATATTTGTAATATTAATTAGAATTGCATAAGCTTAGTAAAACAAACTTCAGACCCTGGGTGTAATGGAACATGCTTGAGTGATCATTGGGAGACAGAGGCAGGAGAATCATGAGTTCAAGACCAGCTTCGGCTACATAGTTAGACTTTATCTCAAAACAACAACAACAACAACAACGAAAACACTTGCAAGACAGAAAATGGGGCCGGGTGTTGGTGGCGCACACCTTTAATCCCAGCACTCGGAAGGCAGAGGCAGGTGGATCTCTGTGAGTTCGAGGCCAGCCTGGTCTCCAGAGGGAGTACCAGGATAGGCTCCAAAGCTCCACAGAGAAACCCTGTCTCGAAAAACCAAAAAAAAAAAAAAAAAAAAAAAAGAAGAAGGAAGGAAGATGGGGAAAAGATTAGGAGAGGTTTGGCAAACAAGAAATTAAATGAGGGTAGGAGAGGTAGCTCAGAAGTTAAGAGCACTTGCTGATCTGACAGAGGACTCAGGTTTGGTTCCTGTCACCCTTGCAGCTGCTCACAACAACCTGTAACTCCAGTTCCAGGGGACCTGAGGCCCTGACTAGCCTCTGTGGACACTGTATGTATGGGAGAGCACATACATACAGGGGAAAACACATAAACCCATAAAATGAAAATAAATGTCTATTTTTAGTGGCATAATTACTAATTGTATCATATGTACCTGACTTTTGTGCTTTTCAGCTAAAGGTCACATTATTTATGCAGTAAAAATGTTTTTCTACATAAATACCAGAAACTGTCTTTTGAATGCTAAGACGTTGGCTTCCTTCTGTAGTTTTAGACATATTGATTCTGTAGCTATGGTTGCAGTTAATCATATTGCCCTGACATTGCAAAAAGTCATTTAAAAACACAAAAGCTAAGCCAGGCGTTGGTGGCTCATGCCTTTAATCCCAGCACTCGGGAGGCAGAGGCAGGCGGATCCTTGTGAGTTCGTGACCAGCCTGGTCTACAAGAGGTGGTTCCAGGACAGCCTCCAAAGCTACACAGAGAAACCCTGTCTCAAAAACAAAAACAAAAAACAAAAAACCCACAAAAGCTAGAGCTGTTCCTGAAGATGTTCACCAAGAGTAATCAAGTCCTTCCTACAACTTGGTACAGCTTGAAGGACACACGAGGAGCATCATGGGAACAGGAATGTCAGGAGAGGAAATCCCTTGGAACAGCTGTTCAGAAATCTCAAATGTACCAAAATATGTTTTCCCTGGAATTGTGTCCTTCTTTCTGCAATCAGAATGGTTAAGTAAAACCAAAGAAATCACTTTAAAAAAAAAAAAAAAAAGGAACAAATAAAACCAACCTAGTTACCCACCCACCCGACTCTGCAAGTAAAGAGGGAGAAGCTACTCACAAGCCACAGATAAAGACTGAGTTGAGAAATCTGTTTCGCAGAACCACGGTGCCTTCCAGAGGTTTCCAGGAGGTCTCTTTCAAATGAAGATCTGATGTGGGCAGGTTTTATTTATTTGGTGACAAGGAGGACCCATATAGCCCAGACTAGTCTGAAACGTGGCTGAGGATGACCTCTCACTTTGCCTGAGTGCTGAACTCCTTAGTGCTGAGGTGACAGGCATAGGCCTACACACCTGGTTTATGTATGCAGTCCTATATGCCGAACCCAGGACCTCACACATATTAGGCAAGCACAGGACCAACTTAATTCTGCCCGCAGCCCCAGACTTTCTCCCTGAAAAGGGGCCTTCATCGATTGTCCACATCCAAATAGTTCCGGACTACTTGGATGTCTCTTAGCTGGAGAGACAGCAGAATATTCTTAATGGACTTGGGATAGAGAAACCTGAGTGGCTGCCCTTCTGTCATTGTGCAAAGCTCTCATCTGCTGATGGCTACCACAAACAGTCCCCCTGAGAGCTGGCCTGGCAGCCAAAGGCTCCTCTACTTTTTTGAGCCTTATGATAGTGTTGGTCATTTATTTTAGTTTATTTTGAGACAGAATCTAACTTTGTAGGTCAAGCTGTGTACATAGTAAGCTATGTAGCCCAGGTTAGCCTCAAACTCAGAGATATACTCCTGCCCTCAGGCTTCAGACTCTGGGACTATAGGTGTGAATCACCATGCCTGCCTTTTTTTTTTTTTGTGATGGTATCCATAAATAATGCTCTGAAAGTCAGATTGTGTTTTAAATGATTGCATTAATTATCTCACACAACGATGCTGCCCTTTTCTCCAAAGCTAAAGCCTTTCTGTCAGTGTTCCAGAGAGTGCTGCCCTTTGCTCTAGTTGGTATTCTGAGAACTGCGTGGAGTAGCCTCCCACGGTCGTGCTGTTAGGCTTCAGCGACTGTATGCATCCCCTTGGGATCTTATTAAAATGCAAATGCTAGTGTAGTAGGTCTGGCCTGGGCTTGAGATTCTGTGTTTCCAGCCAGCTCTCAAGTAAAGCCAGGGCTCTGTTCTTTGTGGCCTGAACTCTGACCCACATCCAAAGCATATGTGGATTGTGCTTTTTAAATGCCTGGCTACCCTCTCTCTCTCTGCATATTGTGCTGAGGAAGGTGTGTGTGTGTGTGTGTGTGTGTGTGTGTGTGTGTGTGTGTGTGTGTGTTGTGTGTGTGTAGACAGATAGACACAGACAGAGAGATTGTAGCATGTGAAGGTCAGAGGATTTCTCTGGGTTCATTCTTTCCACCTTGTTCCTGAGGTGGGGTCTCTCGTTTGTGTCACTGAGCTGTGTGTGAACTGGTGTGGCTGGAAGCTTCTAACATAGTCTCCCGTCTCTGACTCCTAACTCGAAGTAGAAGTGCTGGAGTTGCAGCTGTATCTGGCTTTTCTCATGGGTTCCAGGATTGAGCCCAGGTCCTCAGGGTTGCATGACAGCACTTTTGCCATCGGCACTATATCACAAGCCCCACCCACTCTGGAGATCCTTTAAAAAAAAAAATAGTGTATTTAAATTTATTTTATGTTCATTGGTGTGAAGGTGTAAGATCCCTTGGAACTGGTGTTATGGACAGTTGTGAGCTGCCATGTGGTTGGTGGGAATTGAACCCCGGTCCTCTGGAAGAGCAACCAGTGCTCTTAACCACTGAGCCATCTCTGCACTCACCCACCCCCCTCTGGAGATTGTAATCCACTATTAATTTTTTAAATGTTATATGTAAATATGCGTGTTTTGTCTCACAGGCAGAATCTAGATTTAACTCTGCAGGGTGTGTGTGTGTGTGTGTGTGTGTGTGTGTGTGTGTGTGTGATGAAAACAGAAGGAGTTTTTGAGGAAGGAAGTTGGGGAGAGGAAGCAAAAAAGGTAATGAGTGAATATGAACGATTCACAATATACATGTGTATGAAAATGTCATCCTGTTATCATACATCTCAATGAAAAATGTTTGTTTTACAAATGTGTCAATTGATTAACAACTTGGAATATAATAAGCATTTTAACCACACAGTTAACCACACAGTTCAAGTGCAATCAAATTTCCCCCTGGTTTCCATGTTTTGAGGCTGGCCTGTGGGTACACTTATTGCCTCTAGAGCCATGGTTCTCAATCTATGGGTCGTGACCCCCCTTTGACAAATTTCTGTCATCACCCAAGTTTTATATTACAATTCATAACAGTAGTAAAATTACAGTTATGAAGTAGCAATGAAAATAACTTTATGGTTGGGGAGTCACTACAACACGGAGAACTATATTAAAGGGCCACAGCATTAGAAAGGTTGAGAGCCACTGCTCTAGAGTCTTGACCCTGCCCCAGAGTGGACCTTGGTTCTCTCTGAGATAGAAATGCCTGTAGAGTAGAACCACCCCCAGGGGTGACTCAAATTAGGAGAGTAGTAGCTCAAGATGTTAGAATGCCAAGGAAGAGAGGAACATGGGGTAACAGCCTATGTGGGAGCAAGGCTCACTGATGGGATGGCCAGATGGCCCACTCCACTGCTCTTGTGGGGTTGGATGCTTCCCATTTAAAACCCCGAGAAATTCTACACAGTGCTCAAAAGAACGGTGTCTCTTGTCCTATAAATACGTATTATTCCAAATAAGTCAAGAAGACTTTAAACAAAGAATAAAAAGGGTGGGGCCGGGAGAGGTGGGGCGGCATGAGTTCCCAGCCAGCAAGAAGGAAAGAGTTATCTTGGGGCTGAG
This sequence comes from Cricetulus griseus, assembly GCF_003668045.3. NCBI lineage: Eukaryota > Metazoa > Chordata > Mammalia > Rodentia > Cricetidae > Cricetulus > Cricetulus griseus. Next base: position 270,393,010 of record NW_023276806.1, read on the forward strand.
AAGTCACCCTTTCCTTCCCATGTGCTACTGGGAGCAGGTTCCTGAAGCAGTTCCGAATTTCGAATCTTGTTTTCAACACTTTTTAAATTGATTGTCATCTAGTTTTGAAACATTTCTGCACTTTTCCTTCACTTGAGTTTCTCAGACTCTGAGGAGCTGGGGGATGAAACACACAGGGCTCCTGTAACTCATTGGCCCTGGGGAGGCCACTGTACGTCTGTGTCTGTCTTGGTTCAGTTGGGCACCAGATACGTCTGTATTACATGCAGCTTCATCCTTCAAAACATCAGGGGCTTCTGTAATGCTTGGGGTGGCAATGACCAGAAACCACAGGTTACTCTTGCTGCCTTGAACTCTGAAACAGGAGTCAAGGTGAGTGACAGCAATTCAAGCCCTCAGTCTAAGACAGGACAGGCAGAGATCCACCACCAAACAGAGGAAGCCCAGATCACCCCTAACCTTATCTTTATTTCTAATTATTATTTATTTTTGGTTTTGGGGGGCAGGGTTTCTCCATGTAGCCTTGGCCATCCCCAGAACTCGCTCTGGAGACCAGGCCGGCCTCGAACTCACAGAGATCTGCCTGCCTCTGTCTCCTGAGTGCTGAAATTTTAAAGTCATATGCCACCATTGCCCAGCAACCCTAACCTTTTTAAACCCACATTCTGTCTGTTCAAAACTGATGTTCAGGGCTGGCAAGATAGCTCAACAGGGTAAGTAGCCTTGCAGGTGACCTAAGTTCTGTCACAGGAGCCCATGTCAACAGGCAAAGAAAGAACAGACAGGCTCCACATGTTCAGACTCTACCCACATGAAATCTAACTGCACTAGCTTATTTCCAGCCATGCCTCTAACTTGGAACAGCTCTGCGAAAAATCCCACAGCAGAGCCATCTGGGTTGAATAAGGGAGGGAGTTTCTTCTATTTGATTTCTCACATTTTGTTCCTCTTTGTTTTAAAGGGGGAGAAAATTGTTGTGAAATAACCAAATTATTGCATAATTGTTCATGAAACAGAAGAAATCTTTTTCAACTCCATACTGTTTTCTGAGGAATCCTGATCCTAGAATTTCTCCATCCCTTCTGAAATGTGGTGTACATAGTGCTCTGGAAGAATTGACTCAACTGAGTAACTAACAATGGCCAGAAAATAAAGTTCTCTTTGGGTGGTCTGAAATTCAGCACTGTTTATTTCTTTTTAGATTCAGCAACGTTTTTTTCCCCCTCCATTCTTTTTTTCCCATTGGAGCACATTTTAGCATTTATACTCTGGGTTTACTTAGTGGTTATAATTGAAATCATTAGGCATAAGTAGGGGTTTTGGATGTGTTTTGGGTTTTTTTTTGGGGGGGGAGCAGTTCAAGGCAGGGTTTTTCTGTGGCTTTGGAGGCTGTCCTGGAACTAGCTCTTGTAGACCAGGCTGGTCTGGAACTCACAGAGATCCCCCTGCCTCTGCCTCCTGAATGCTGGGACTAAAGGCGTGTGCCACCACCACTAACCGACTTGTTGGGTGTGTTTTTTAAGACCAGCGTTTTATGATTCAATGAATCTGTAGTTTAAAAAGGCTAGGAAGTTTCTTAATGTTTTGATAATATGGAAAATGACAAAATAATTACTTTTGTATGCTGAAAACTGCCACTTGCAGCAAAGTTACTTATTTTAGCCTTATCAATTAAGACCTTACTTTCTTTTTATTATTATGATGATGATGATTATCGTGTCCAGACATGATATATATGCCTCAGTGAGCATATGGCAATCAAAGGACAACTTTATAGAGCCAGTCGTCGTCTTCCACTTTTATGTGGATTCCAATGCTGGAATTCAGGTCATAAACCATGCACTGCAAGGCAAGTACTTTACCCACTAGACCTTCCTTTCCTACTGGATATCAGACATGAAATTTTGTGAAAGTGGCTAGGCCAGGCAGTGGTTGCACAGCCCTTTAATTTCAGCATAGGAGAGACAGGGGATCTCAGTGAGTTCTGGGCCAGCCTGGTCTACAAAGCAAAACCCTGTCTTGAAAAACCAAAAGAGGAAAAATAAATAAATAAATAAATAAATAAATAAATAAATAAATAAATAAAAACCAAAAGAGGGAGGGAGGGAGGGAGGGAGGGAGGGAGGGAGGGAGGGAGGGAGGGAGGGAGGGAGGGAGTAGGAGAAGCCAGACCTGGTGGGTCCTATGTTATTAGTGTTCAGGATGGCTGCCATTACTCCTTGGCTACTTAGTTAACTTCCATGCCAGCCTGGCCTATAGACCGTGTCCCAGAAAATAGAAATTGTTAAGTAGGATTGTTCCGTGCCTGCTTTCCCAGGCAGAGGGTACTGGGAGCATGATGAGGAGGACAGGTTTTATCCCTCCCATTGAGTGAAATGACTGAGGCAGCCGGTGTTATATAAGCCAACCACAATGCACAGATTTATGTATGACCTTTGACCTTTATGGGAAGGGAGGACAATACCTAGGAAAGCCTTTTCCCTAAGAAGTAAGTTTCATTCAGACAAAACAATGAATAATACATAGTATATAAGGATCTTAGTAGTTATACATGGGTTAAACTGCCTATCCTAATTATATATCTTCTTACACTCATACCCTACCATGAAGGCTTCTTAGGAGCAGGAAAACCTTGCCATAATAGTTTATGACTCTTTTATGTCAAAGGCTTTGTGCACAATAGACCTTAAGTAATATTTGTCAAATTAACTTATCAACTCGGTTTTTCTAATCACACACTGTAAGTTAGTACAGTTGTATCATTTAATATATTACCATTGTTGCTATTATAATACCACTCTAGTAATGACATAAGAAGAAGTTATATAAAGAAACGATTTAAGGAAAACATTTCTCTTTTTATTAATTTTTATTTTATGTGCATTGGTGTTTTGCCATGGGTGTTGGGGGTCTCAGGAGCTGGAGTTACAGACAGCTGTGAGCTGTCATGTGGGTGCTGGGAATTGAACCAGGGTTCTCTGGAAGAGCAGTCAGTGCCCTTAACCGCTGAGCCATTTCTCCAGCCCCCAGGAAACCATTTCTTAATTACTGTGCCCTTACCATTATCCATGGCTCTTAAAACCCATAGCATGTGCTTGCAAACTAGAAGGTGATCTCCACCCCACCCCCATGCTTGTGGGTCTGTGTCTCACTGTTCCTGCTATCAGTCTCTGCAGTGGGACTCGGGGAGGGAGGTTCAAAACAGTTACAACACTTACAGTTGCTGTGTGTGTTTATCCAGGCATTGTCATATTTTTTTTTCCTAAGGATGTAGAGCATAAAAACTTCTTTTGTTGAGAAACGTTAAAAGATCCGTGAAATGCACCCACTTTTCTTTTGGCATCAGGATAATGTAAATGAGTTCCCATTAAATGGAGCATGGTCTTCTGATAGTACATTTTGCTTCTGGGTATGTTCATTTTACAGTACTGCTCAGGCTTTAAATGTCCTCTAATTCCTCTGGGAGAGTGGAGCTAAGAACTCCCATCACATGACTGTCTGGATTTTTGAAATGCTAAGGCTTATCAAAACCTTATGGATTTGGAGCAATAATAAAGCAAGTGCTGGCTCGCTGACAAGGAACGTCTGCCGGTGCACTGTGTAACCGGAATGTCACTTTAGGTACTGTGGTTTCATGTCACAGATGATTCCCTAATCTTTAAAAGAACATGCCTAATTAGGGGGTTTGTTTCCTTGGCAAATGACTTTCTTTTGGTATCTGAACGATTCTGAGGTTCTGTTGGGGCTGAGGATGGGGCTCAGGATTGGGATGCTTGCCTTCCTCAGTTCCTTTCTACTTTTTAAAAAGGATTTTAGAGACAGAGTCTCTCTCGGAACCCATAACTGACCAGTTCAACCAGGCTAGCTGGCCAACCCAGGAAACTGATTGTCTCTGCTCTCCTAGCTCTGGGATTACAGACCTGTGTGTCTGTGTGTCTGTGTGTCTCTGCTTCCCCAGCTCTGGGATTGCGGACTCAAATGACCACGTGTGTGTGTGTGTGTGTGTGTGTGTGTGTGTGTGTGTGTTTTCTTGGGGGTTTGGTTTTGTTTTTTGGTTTGTTAGTTTTGCCTAGTGAAGATGATGGGAGGGGAGGGTAATGCTGCTAAAGTAACATACAGGTACAATACAAGATGAGAGTTAGCAAACTCAGTCAGAAGCCACACACAGCTCCAGGGGATCACAGTCATAATTTAGGATTGTTTCCTCTGGCTGTTTGAGCATGCTGTGTGAGCATGTCACTCTTCCTACCCTCCAGTTGCTTCCCAAATACTTAGTCTCTGAGATCTCAGACAGCGCCCCTGAAAACAGTTCTCATCTCCATCACTTCAGCTATTGCACCAGCTACTACTAGCCAAGTATTAGGTGTGGCCCAGCTAGCCCATAATAGCTCCCTGGTGGCTGCTCAGCTAGTTCCATTGGTACAGTGGCCCCAGCCTCTGAGTCCCCACAGATTAGAATGGGAGCCAGATGCTTTGACCATAACATGCCGCAAAGAATGCGGTGACAGAAGGAATATGGGGACTTGTATGTCCTGTGCTGGCCCATCGTGAAGCAAAGCCTTTATTTCACCAAGGAATCTTCCTCCTACAGCTGTTAAGAATTCGGCTCACCTTCCACACACAGCCTCCAAGGCTACTCTGCCCCCTGCTAACTAACTAGCAGGAAGAAGAGAAGGCCTGTCAGTAGACACCCACTCTTGCAGCTCACACTCTGCGGGTGAGAACTGGATACTCAGCCCCCACACCTGCAAGGGGATCTGAGGAGCCCGGCACTCAGCCACTGTGCCTTCATAAACCTCTCCTTCATTGCCCTAGACGTGCACCTATGGTCTAACGCTCCACACGAGTGAAGGCATTGTTGGTCAGTATCTGAACCAGCCTTTCCTAGGCAGCACCTTTTGGTACTCATGAAAACAACTTTTCTAAACCAGGTGGTGGTGGTGCAAGCCCTTAATCTCAGCACTCAGAAGGCAGAGGCAGCTGGATCCCTGAGTTCAAGACCAGCCTGGTCTATATAGAGAGCAAGGTCCAGGACAGCCAGGGCTACACAGACAAACTCTGCCTTATTCTTCTCAAAGCCAGCACACCACTCCTAGCAAAGGACCTGCCCTCTGGCCTCGAGCAGGGGAAGTACTTACCTCCTTCAGCCCTCTTACCTATTTCCCTACATCAAGACTTCTTCCCCACACAGCAAATTTTCACTTCCTTTTCCCTTTGTCCTAGCAAGAGGATGCACACTTCCTTCTTCTTCCTTGGAGGCTTTCTTCTGCTTACCTTCCTTAGATTACTCCTGTCTTTCTCGTCTGATTTTAGTATTCTCATAGTTTCAATATCTTTGTCGTCTCATTAAAATATTAAAAAACTTGTGGGCTGAAACTGTTGGCTATGTGTCTTTTATTGTTTTCTTATTTCTTTCTTTTTTTTTTTTTCTTGACATTTGGGACAGGGTTTCTCTTTATAGCCTGGGCTGGGCTGTCCTGGAACTCACTCTGTGGACCAACCAGGCTGGCCTCAAACTCAGAGATGTGTCTGCCTCTGCCTTCCGACTGCTGGGATTAAAGGTATTCTCCACCTCTACCACCACCACCCTGGCTCTTATCCTTTTTTTTTTTTTTTTTTAAGATTTCACTTATTTATTTGTGTGCCTATGTGTGTACTTGTTCCTCTTTGTGCCACAGAGCACATGTGACAGCCAGGACAACATGCAGGAAGGAGACACTTCTCTACCATATGAATACCAGGGATCCAACTCAGGTCATCAGGCTTGATGGCAAGCTCCTGAGCCATGTCACCAGCCCATATTTGTGTCTTTTCCTATGACAAATAGGTAGTAAGATTGGATACAGTTGTATCGGTTCATGTCATAGCTAATGATGGCACTTCAGTCCTTAAGAATTAACTACATTATGTTTTATATGAAAGAAAAGTCAAATGGTGTGTGTGTGTGTTCGACTTAATGCTTATGGGTGTACATATTGCCTTGTTGGAGAATTTGTTTCTTAGTTTGTTTCTTTTGTGGTTGATAAGTGGGATATGTAGAAGTGGTTATAGAGCTGGTAACATACAACTATGACTTCAGCACTTGAAAGGCCGTAGCAGGAGGGTCAGCTGTTCAAGACCCTGCCGAGAAGAGGAGGGAGGAGGGAAGGATTTGCATTGTGTTAAATATGAGTAACCTAGAGACAACTTAATTATGCAAGAGGGTATATATTGGTTACTGGTAAATATTAAGCCACTGGATAGTTGAGACTTTGGTGGCTGCAGGCTTTGTATTTGCAGGGCTTGAGGGAGAATCTCTACAGACACAGAAGGGCCTGTATATATGTGTAGGACAGTCAAGGTGATGGTTTTCCGAGAAATCACCAATATTAATTCTAATGCTGCATTTTATTATTGGTATTTTCATCTGATATGAAAACTATTTAGGTCTTTGTCTTCACATGTCCTTGGTTACAATTTTATGAGCTGCTTTTTTTTATTATTTTTTTTTAACCTTGACTTCTGGTGTTTTCTCTGGGAAAAACTTTAAACAGAAGCTGGGTGGCCTTGAGGCACAGTTTTTCTACAGGCTTTGCTGAGTCATCGTTTCGTGTAAAATCCTAACCAGATCCCATATTGTTAAAATAAGGCAGCACATTTCCAAGGTTACCCTCTCCTTCTCTGTGGTTGCTCCCATGAACAACAGCACTACCTCATCAGGTGACATTTATTTTTTTATTATTATTATTTTTAATTACTCATATTTACATATCCATCCCCCATCAAGTGACATTGAATTATCACCTAAGTTTGATTACCTTTACTGCCCATATTTCAGATAAGAAGGAAACCCGTTACATTCAAGAGCAGATTGTCAAGGAATTTATTCACAAAGGACAAGTACAAACCATAGGATTTTCTTTATATAAAATTATAGCCAATGCCAGACGTGTAACCTCAGGCAGGAGAATTGTCACATGTTTGAAGCCAACCTGGGCTACAAAGTGAGACCAAAGGGGGAAAAACAACAATAAAACACTATTCAGTACCACAGGGGGAAGTCTAGAATATACTGTTGATGTCATAGTTTGCTGTTTGGTGTGATGGTTTAGTTTAACTACAAAGAAATGCCTCTCTTCCTCTTTAAAAAAAAAAAAATTACATGCCAGGAAGTGGTGGTGCACGCCTTTGATCTCAGGAGGCAGAGACAGGCAGATCTCTGTGAGTTTAAGGCCATCCTGGTCTACAGAGTGAGTTCCAGGGACAAGCTCCATCACTACAGAAAAACCCTGTCTTGAAAAGCAAGAAATAGCAGGGCGATGGTGGTGCACGCCTTTAGTCCCAGCACTCGGGAGGCAGAGACAGGCAGATCTCTGTGAGTTCCAGACTAGCCTGGTCTACAGAGCAAGTACCAGGACAGCCTCCAGAGCCACAGAGAAACCCTGTTTGGGGGGGGAGGGGGAGAAAAGAAAAGAAGGAAGAGCAAAAACAATTACATTAGAGCTGGAGAGGTGACCCAGTGGATAAAAGCATTTACTGCTCTTGGAGAGGACCCAGCTCAGTTCTGACACCCCTGTGGCAGCTCAAAAACCACCTACCTACCTGTGCCTCCAGTTCCAGGGGCACTGTTGTAGTTTTTGTAGTGTGCACATCCTCTACCGATAGCTACATCCCTAGCCTTGAGTCACAGTTTGATGTTGTGTGTGAACTAGCCAAAACAAGCATTTATCTCAAAACTAAGTAGTTAGTTAATAAGGACATATTAGACCAGCGATGCCCTGTGGCACATATGAAAATGCCACAGTGGGACCCATTAAAGTGCTAACTTTAAAAATATTTTTTGCCTAGCACAGTATCCTAGCTGCTTATCGGGACACTGGTGTGGGTGAGAAGAAGCAGTGGGTGTTCCTGGGCTCCTCCCGTTTTCCATCTGTAGATGGTCCAGCTGGCTAGCCCATCCCACAGTCGGGCAGCCTGGATCCACACTGCTGCAAAGCGACCTTGGGACAAAGCCCTTTACCTTTCTGCCACTATTCCTTTACCTGTGGCAGAAGCAATTGCATTTCCCAACTCATAATGTTGTTAGAGGGGTTGAAGGCGTTGTTGCTATATTATGTACTTAACCGTCCCAAGTCCAGTGGTTGGTGTAGGGTTGTGTATTTGCTTATATTGCTGAGCAGGGCAACAAACAAGCAAACCAAAAAGAAAAGAAAAAATGGAACCTACTTGAAAGAAAGTGTATCTGCTTGCCTTGAAGAAAGGGTATAAATTGGAGAGAGGGAGTGAGTTTAAGAGCTAATCTGGCCTCTTCTATGAAAGGATGTAGTCCCCAAAGACAGCAGAGAGTGGGGAACTAACTAGGATGCCCTCGTTTAGCAGGCAGGAAGGAGTGAAGGAAGACACTAACCTCAGGTTCTCAAACAGAGTGACTGGTTTTATGGATTTGTCATTTAAGCAAGTAAACTGTCCCATGATAGTTCCTTGGTCTGTGAACATTTTCTGTACATCAGAAAATAACAATGTGCAGTTTGTTTATTTGAGGTGAGGTCTAACTGACCTGGAGCTTGATATGTAGACCAGATTATCCTTGAAGTCACAGAGATTCACCCTTCTCTACCTCCCAGGCGCTAGGATTAAAGACATGCATCATCACACCAGATAAATGAAAAAATATAATATACCCTTTTTTGTATTAATTTATTTTTTAAGATTTATTTTTATTTCATGTGCATGTATGTCCATGTGAGGGTGTCAGATCCCCCTGGAACTGGAGTTACAGACAGTTGTGGGTGCTGGGAATTGAACTGTATCCTCTGGAAGAGCAGCCAGTACTCTTAACCACTGAGCCATCTCTCCAGCCCTGATAAATTCAAAATTCTGAAGACCAATGAGCATTATATATGCCACCATGTCTTGTACTCTTTTATTTGTGTGTGTATTGAATGGTTCTTTGACTCTGGTTACTGAGTTACATTCCACCAGACCTCAGAGATTTGTTGTTGACTCTTGTATCTGAAAACACTTGATGTAGTTATCCCACAAACTCATACATAATCCTCTGCGTTGAACTCCAGTGTAGTATATATCCAGAGATGTATTTTTTTATAAAATTACTCAGAACAAATAATTTCTTTTTTAAGCCATGGTCCCACTCTGTAACCCAGGCTGATACGCAGTTCACTCACTGTGTAGCACAGACTAGCCTTTAAACTTGTAGGGAATCTTCCTGCCCGGGCATCGCAGATGCTGAGATTGAGGTGCGAGGCCCCAGGCCCTGCAGTTGTCTTAGCCAATTGTTTCATGAGTTCTTTTATGACTTCCAGGTCCGCTGGATGATGTACTGGATCGTCTTTGCCCTCTATACTGTGATTGAAACGGTGGCTGATCAGACACTTGTATGGTAAGGTCCACCACTCCGAGAGACTCAGGCTGTCCTGAGTTCTTAGCCCGCTCTTGCTTCTTTCTCATCGTGAGAAACAGATCAAGCAATTTAATTACCCAGCATCGTTTTCTTCCTCTGTCTTCCCCGTGACAAGTGCGCTTTCTGCGGAGCCCGCCCTCGTGAAGGCAGCTCTCTGTGCTAATCCCTGCCCACCTCCCACTCCCACCAGCGTCTTAAAATAGAGAACCTGGCTGTCATCATCCGCTTTCCACACTCATGACTTCAGACTGTTTTTCTCGGTGGTTTCCGAAATGACTCCTCTCCAATCCGCAGCATCTGGTGGTGGCCCTCCCTCCTTTCCTTCCCAGCCCCAGAGCTCTGAGGCAGGCACGCATGGACGTCAGCAGCCACGTGGACACCCGCCCACTCGACAGCAGCTCCCTGGCGGCTCTAGCAGAGCAACACGAGGCGTAATTACAACATGTTCATCCCCTCATTGAGTTCACAGTTTGTAGAGGACCCACACTGAAGGACTCGGATCTCCTCGGGTGGTATTTCAGAGTACCTTTCCATCCAGCCGTGCCATTAGAGAAGTAAATGGAAACCCGAGATCTTGTCGGGGTTTCCAGTTCCCATGCCCCATAGACTGCAGCTGAAATTAATCCAGTTGTCCTTTGTTTACCTGAGCTACTAAATGAAGCCAGATCGATATATAGGTAGGTAGGTAGGTAGGTAGGTAGGTAGGTAGGTAGGTAGATAGGTGATTGATTGATCGATCGATCGACCAGACTGTGGTACCTACCTACAGGCACCCGGCTGTCCCTTTCTATTCCTTCTTCTGCCTTCTTTATACCCTTCCCGGTCTCATATTCTCATAGAACATTATATCATATCATCACATAGATTTGTAGGAAAAATATACACTATCAGACTTCACTATTATTATTATTATTATTATTATTATTATTATTATTATTATTATTTTGGCAAGATCTCACCGTGTAACTCTAGCTATTCTGGAATTGGCTTATGGACCAGGCTTGCCTGGAACTCGAAGAGATTCACCTGCATCTGCCTCCCAGCGCTGGGATTAAAAGTCTGCACCCAGCTTCTCTTAGCTTTTAACCGACAAAACCAAGATTCTTAACCATTTGAGGGGTCTCGAGTTTCAAATGCCTTCCTTCCTTCCCTTCCCTATTTATTCATCTGTTTCCAGGCATGATCTCCGGTAGCCAAGGCCGACCTTGAACTCCTGATACTCCAGCCTCTACCTTCTAAGTGCTAGGATTACAGGCATGAACCACCTGTTTTGTTTTGTTTTGTTTTCTGCATTGCTGGTGATCAGACCATCATATATTAGAATGCAGACCCCCTTTACCAACTGAGCTACATTCCCAATTCCCACAGTTCTTTTTTCTTTTTTTTCTAATTTCAAGTGTAGTTTATTTGCTGAAAATGTTAAAGATGTTGGATGTTCAAAGTTGAGCTGACAGGTGGTTCGTTCTAAAAAGGCGCTTGCCACACAAACCTTACAACCAGAGTTCAATATGGGTCTCGTAGTGGACGGTGAGCACTGCTGGTGTTAGCATCCACCCATGCCTCCTCCACACTTGCATGGACACACACAACCGTCATGGTTTTGTTTTTCAATACTGGGAGTTCATGCACTCTATAAAGTTGCACTGTGGCGGAGATGATTTGCTTACTACACAGTAGTGACTCCTCACTGCTCCCCTGCCTATCTGCCTTACCATAGAAACTCAAGACTTGGGGCTTGCTGTATCGTGGTACCCAGTGGTCATCTCACACCGTATGAGTTAGCGTTTGGTGTGGTAGCAGGCAGCCCTGTGAAGCACAGTGGGTAAGAAGAACAGACCTCCTTGTCTTGCTTAAGTGGCCTCAGGGCAGGGATTTGGCTGCCCCTTTGCTGGGCTCAGCTCCATGTCTTCATTCAGAACCAAGGCTTCGGAAGGAAGGATTCCCATGGCAGAAGCTTTAGCAAAAGGTTGGGAGGAGCTGGATAAGAGTGTCAGAGAGCAATTAAGACTTATGTGTCTCTGTCACATTCACAGTCAAATCACACGCATGGGCCAGGGTTGGAGAAGTAACTCCACCCATAGGAAAGACCATGTCGGACATGGGTCCTTGACTAATTTCCAGGCTGCTTCTATGCTAATTCTTCATACGCTTTGGAATTTGGAAGAAGAACTGAGGTGCACGTAGGACAGATGAAGTTGTCCCCTGCTGTCTGCAGGTGTGTCCCATACTTCTGGGACAGTCCCTAGCTGCCCTGACCATTCCTTTTGAGCCATTGTAGTCAGTTCAGGTGCTGTCCTGTGCAAGGTGTCTGTCCACAAGGATGCTTGCAGTCCTTGGCCAGCTCATCTGTGTTTTAATGGTATGAACTCATCAATAAGTCCCATTGTGATTGTTTCCCTCGGCAGCAAACTCCACATGTGGAAACAGATACGATGATTTTGTGATTTCCCTGCTTTTTGTTGTTTTGCTTCTTACCATATTTCTTTCTGATTATTTCTTTGTTTTGTTTCCTGTTAGGTTTCCATTGTACTACGAGCTGAAGATTGCCTTTGTCATTTGGCTGCTGTCACCCTATACCAAAGGGGCGAGTTTAATATATAGAAAGTTCCTTCATCCACTTCTCTCTTCAAAGGAAAGGGTAAAGTATATCAGTTATTTCCAAACCCTACCCAGTGTTATGAAAAGAGGCTTAACAGTAGTTCTAAATAAAACTAGCAGGGCATGGTGGTGTACACCCCAGAAGGCAGAGGCAGACAGAGTGATAAGTTGTAGGCTAGCCTGGCTTACATATCCAGTTCCAGGCCAGCCAGGGTTAGATAGTAAGACTCCCATCTCAAAAAACAGACAAAAAGCCTGAATAAACAAACATCTATGTATGTGTTCTTATTTCTGTTTGCCAGTTTTTGTTTTTAAGACGGGAACTCGTAGTGTGGTCCTGGATGACCTGGAACCCCTATGTAGACCAGGGTAGCCTCAAACTTACAAAGCTCTTCTCCAGAGGAAGATTTAAGGCATGCATTACCACACCCAGCTTAAATTTTTTTTTTTTTTTTTTTTTTTTTTTACTTGGGGCCTTATGTAGCCCAGACTGGCTTTGAATTTACTATGTCACTGAAAATGACCTTGAACTTTTGCTCTTTCTGCTCCTCCCTCCCGCCCTACTGGGATTACAGGGCTATGCTACCACATCTGAGTTTACTGTTAACTGTTTGCCCCCAGGAAATTGATGATTATATTGTACAAGCAAAGGAAAAAGGCTATGAGACGATGGTGAACTTCGGACGGCAAGGTTTGAATTTAGCGGCTGCAGCGGCTGTCACGGCAGCAGTGAAGGTAAGGTTTCTTTGTCATCTTTGGTTTTCCCATCAGCCCATACAGAAAGGTGGCCACTTTTATTTTAGATGTTATAAAACTGTGACAGAACTCTGTTTTATATTTATTTTTGAACTTGAATAAACAAGTAGGTAAATTTAATATTTTTAATGCTTCATTTTCTATGCTACTTAGGAGTTCACAGCTCTTAATTTATTATGAAATTAGAGGAAGCTAATAAATAGAATGTAACAGCAAATGTCATTTTGTGGTACAGTTTCCCCCCTTTTAATCTTGAAATAGTTTTGATAAATTACCTTAAGTAAAGATGACCATTCTTTTCTCTGTGTCTTTGCTCTCTCTTTCTCTCTCTCTCTTTCTCTCTCTCTGTGGCACTGCCTTGCTAGGATTTCTGGCTTCCTTCTGCACTTCTACTTCAACCAATTTGAGGTAACTGGTTATTCAAAATAAAGCATGTAAAAAGTTTGTTCTGAGTCGCTAATGTCATAGCTATTCTCTCCAGCCGAGTTACTGATTGAACCAGCCTTCTCTGGAGACTGGCGCTATGGCTCTTGGGCTCCTTTGCATGTAATAATTGGTGTGGTTTATTTTCAATAGCATAGTACAACTGATTTTAGTGTGTGGTGTATGAGAAAAAAACAAAAAACAAAAACAAAACTGTGTCACAACCAGAAGGTGCTGGCTGACTTTTGAAGTCACCATAAGCAGTTTGCTACTTTGTGTGTGCCTTAGTTGCTTTGTGTATAAAACAAGGGTGATGTATCTCTGAGAGTATGTGATAGCACTGTGCTTGCTCATATTGGAACCTGGAATCCTTAATTTCATTCTGATGGTTTACTAATATGAAGTGAAATGTGGATGATTAGTATTCTACTTTGGAGGCAGGCTCTTTTGTTTGTTGTTGGTTTAAGATTTATTTATGTCTCTGTGTGTGTGTGTGTGTGTGTGTGTGTGTGTGTGTCCGTGTGTGTCCGTGTGTGTCCGTGTGTATCTATGAGGATATAATGCGTGTACGTGCATGTGCCCAAGGAGTCAAGAAGCATTGGGTTCCCTGGAGCTAGAGTTACAGACAGTTGTGAACCTCCTAATGTGGATTCTGGGAACTGAAACTGGGTCCTCTGTAAGAGCAGCAAGTGCTCTTAACTTCTGAGCCAACTCTCCAGCAGGCTCTTCTTAACTGAACTGTGCTATGCAAAGACACACTTCAGGTAAGCAGTGATTTTACAGAACTGCAATGGTGAAAGAGGGTTGCGGGAGAGCACTTTAACTTTGCAGAGACCTTTGGCTCACCTTCCAAAGTTGACATAATCAAAAAGTGAGAACTCAGATGTTCTTCCTGGTAGTATTATAGTGAGGGCTAAGTAGAAATTCGTTAATAGGACATAGGTAGATAATTATACTGATAATGGCTATTGATTTTTGTGTAGTAGTGTACTACAGTGTTTACTACTATACAGTTTCCCTTTTACCAGACGTGTAAGGGCTTTTCTTTCATTACATGGGTGAATAAACTCTAAAACAGTATCATTTTGAGCTTATTGGAGTTTACTTGCTTTTTGTCTCTTGCCTAATGAGAATGCATTACTGATCACACATCCACCATAAAGACCACCCAGGAAATCCATCCTTCACAACTAGACATTGTGAAAGGGGGACTGATGCGGTTATCAAAGAAAAGAAAAATCATGCAATGTGTTGCAGTGTTGAGGGCAATGAACCTCCAGATCAAAGGGCCCGTACATCACCGAGCACCACAGGGCAAAAACTGACCAACTCCAATCAAGGCATTGAGTCCCCCACCAAACCCCAACAAGGACAGAATTCTTAAAGATTTCAGAGACTAAAAGCACATCGTGTTCCAATGATAACTCTGGCCCAAGTCCTATACTGGTCAAGCCTGTCAATGAGTCGTAAACTTAAAATAATTGAAAAAGAATAAATTTCAAACCCATTAAATGTACCAAGTTCACGCCTTTATCGGGGCAGATATGTTCTGTGAAAGCGAAAGGGGGTGGGGAGAGGGGGAACCCATGGGATGTGGGAAATAGGTTATTCCTGCATTGAAGGGAGATGACAAAATTCCCTAGAAGGACTGAGTAGACAGCCAGCAGTGGGTCCTGTGGATGGAAGATGCTAACAGAGATGCTTTACAAGAGAATAGAATAGAATCAGCTTGATGCTGTGCAGGGGTGACACTTATCCCAGCTGTGCATATGGTGTGACCCATCAAAGAACTCCCTGGGTGCAGTGTGTACCTGTGTAGCCACAGCCCTGAGCACCATGACAAATGTACTGGGGACTATGCACAGAGTAGGACAACTAAGCAAATGAAAACCCAAAAGGCATTTATTAACTCTGGGGGGAAAAAAAATTCTATGAGAAGCAAAATACAATAATGGAACTTGGCCCAGCCCAGCAGTAAGAAAAACAAGAAGAATTTTAACAACAGTCACGGTGCTATGTTGAGAAATGGGATTGGGGGAAGGGACTGAGGTAGAGGAGAAAACTCTCCCTCTTGTAACTCTCCCCTTGTAAGTTGGAGGGTTTAGAGTGATTGCATCTAGAGGGGTGTGACCACAAGTGGCTTGCTGCTTCCCGATTAAGCTCACCATTGTTTGACTTTGCAAGCCACGTGAATGAATACATTGTACTTACACCTCAAAGACATTTCAGAACTTGCCTTATTTTTTGCAGATTTTTTTTATTTGAATTAGGAACAAGATTGTTTTACATATCAATCCCAGTTCCCTCTCCCTCCTGTCCTCCCCTACCACCACCTCCCAACTAAAACCCTACCTATCACATGTCCTTTCTGCTCCCCCTGGAGGGTGAGGCCTTCCATAGGGTGTCATCAGAGTCTATCGTATCCTTTGGGATAGGACCAAGGCCCACTCCAGTGTGTCTTGGCTCAGGGAGTATTCCTCTATGTGGAAGGGGTTCCCAAAGTCAATACTTATGCTAGGGATAAGTACTGAACTACTACAGGAGGTCCCATAAACTTCTGAAGTCTCCTCACTGACACCCATGTTCCTGAGGTCTGAATCAGTCCCATGCTGGTATCCCAGCTATCAGTCCCCGTTGTTCGGGTCAGCTGTTTCTGTGGGTTTCAGCAGCCTGGTCTGGACCCCTTTGCTCATCACTTGTCCTTCTCTGCAACTAGATTCCAGTTCAGTTCAGTGATTAGTTGTGGGTGTCTGCTTCTACTTCCACCAGCTGCTGGATGAAGGCTCTAGGATGGCATATAAGGTAGTCATCAATATCATTATTAGGGGAGGACATTTAAGGTAGCCTCTCCTCTGTTACTTAGATTGTTAGCTGGTGTCATCTTTGTAGATAGATCTACAGACATTTCCCTAGTGCCTGATTTCTCTGTAAACCTAAAATGTCTCCCTCTATTACAAACTTGCTTTATTTAAAAAGCATCATTTAACAGGATCCTGTGTAGAAAACTACAAATTCAACCTCAACTTTAAATGTTCATTAAAAACACGTTTGAGGACGCTGTTTTAGTAAATATAGAAAGAAATCCCCGTTGTTCCCCATTTGACACTGAGAAATATTTCTGATGTGTTTTCTCGCTTGTATGTATGTGTGCCATGTATATGCCTGGTGTCCCAGAGGCCAGAAGCAGGTGTTAGATACCCTGAAATGAGAGTTAACAATTATTGTGAACTATTTCTTATATGGGTACTGGAAACTGAACCCATATCTTTTTATAAGAACAGCAAGTATTCTTAACCACTGAGTCAGTCATCTCTCCAACTCCTAATACGTATTATATATTAGAACAACTTGTAGGGTAGTTACTACATCTTGACTTATATTTGCTAAGCCTATTACTGCTTCATGGAGAGTCAGCAACCCTCACAATGCCATTTTGTCCTTATTCCCTCATTTTATCTCAGATTTTGCCTTCATCAGTTTTTACCATCCTATATATCGCACACTTAAATCTCTCCATTTAACACCTAGTCTAAGATAGGCGCTGACGCAGTCTAGGGTAATTTGGGTCAGTGGCCTCATAGACCACTTACTATCTGACTATAGTCAGTGTCTCTGTATTAACCCTTCTTTTGCTTGCTAAGACCCTCTGTTACTAAATAACATCTCAAAGGAAGACTTTTCTATAAAAATGCTGCAAAAGATAATCCTGCATCTACTTCCTCCTTTGTGATTCGTGGATTTCACTTCTATATTTAACCACTCAAAATCAACCCTCCACTCCCCAGGCAGCAAACAGACACTATAAAATCACCAAAGTCACTACTACAAGACAAGCTCACCGCTGAAGCTCACTGCCCCACTTGCTCACATTGTTCTTTAGCCAAGAAAAAAGATATGATGTCATGTTCTCATGACTCCAGGAGTGCTAGACACTCAAATCTTGGTTCTGTTGTGTCTATTAGAAATAGTCAATAACTGTGTTGAGTACTATGTAATGTTAGCTCTGTTGGCCTCAAGGTTTTTTTTTAAGTGGCTGAAATTAGTTTCATCTCTGGAGACATTTTAAAAAAAAAAACTACTGTCACAAAAGAACTTACAGGCGTTTCATATTCAAATAAATTAGAATCAAACTAAGAAATAGGTCAAGATTAAAGAGAAACTGAAAGAAAAACAATAACACAATTTGTGTGTTGTTTAATATACATATTAACATATACATATGTATATGTACATATCATGTATAGTTTGTTAGAAATATCTTTCAGGCTAAAAATTCTTGCACTTTTTATGTGATATTTAGATAGTGGTGATTTCCTGCCTAGGATCCCCAGGTTGAATCACCTGAGCGTGTCAGAGATGAAAACAGGAATCTAATCAGAACATTTATTACACCGTAAAGCAATTTTCTGAAAATGCTACTCAGTCCTCTGGCCTCATTACCAGGCGTCTGCTCACAAGGTCAGTGTACAAGTTTACTTTGGCTGAGCCAAGCACAAATACATGAAGGACCTTCAAGGATTCTGCTGAGGATGCTCAGCGTCCCGTCCCTGCTTCCACGTGGGAGAGGCAGGTGGCATTGATGTAGCTGACCGCCATCCATGCGATGAAGGGCGGGTGAAGAGCAGAGCTGTTGGCCCCTTTGGCCACCTGGGGATTCACTCTTGAGAGCAGCCTCTTCTCATTATATCTCTTTAATAGACCCCCCAATTTTTTTTTAGAGAAATTGGAGAGCTCTGCAGATGAAATCGATGAAATCTAATTGACTTTTTAAGCCACCATGATTAGCTTTAAAATTCCTGACCCTTTGCTGTCTGTTTTAATGACTTTCTGTTTGTGAAGGGATTTTGAATATTCAGTTATTGAGTCCCATCCTATGTTTTGTGGAGAAAAGAAAAATTCAGCCGATATTTCTACAGTCCACAGAGCAGATTAGTGAATCCTAGAACACTTGAATTATTCTCAGTTTCCTGTTTTCAAGTTTGGGTTCCACCCCGTATCAGCCACAAGACTGTAGGCAAACTGTCTACACTGATGTAAAAATTAAACACTTTGCTGTCTGTAAAGCGAGGGGTTGACATCCGATATCTAAAAACCTGCTGCATTTCCAGAATGTCAGCTCTCATCTGGAAGTGGTTTATGCTCCCACCTACACCACCACGGAACATTTTAGGTCATCACAACTGACAAGGAGCCGCTTCTGAAACCCAAGCAGAGGCCACAGGTGCAGCTTGCTGTCCTGCAGGGCAGAAACACTGCAAAGACTTTGCAACTCAGAAGAGCAATGGCATGGAGGCCGAGACGCCCTGCTTCAAAGGTGTAATGAATCTGGGGGAGGGACAGACTAAAAAAACATACACATGTGTATAAGAAGTTTAGGAAATGGTTACAGGTCATCTTGATTTTCTAGTTCCTTTTCAAATTTTGTCTCTGTATAGTAATTATTCTCCAATAAATACGAATCTCTCTAATATTCAAAACACTAAGATTCACCTAATTTGCATATACCTCGGTTCGTCCTGGACTTCATCAGTTTTATTACTGACTATCCAGAAGGAAGGTTTACCCAACATTGAGAACTATACTTAGCATCTGAAACCAGGCATTGGTGACACACGCCTTTAATCCCAGCCCTCGGGAGGCAGAGGCAGGCGGATCTCTGTGATTTCGAGGCCAGCCTGGTCTACAAGAGCTAGTTCTGGGACAGCCTCCAAAGCCACAGAGAAACCCTGTCTCGACAACAACAACAAAAAGCTTAGCATCTGTTAAATATAATACGCATCACAGATGATGAGAAAGTAGAGATGAATGGCTATAATAATTGAAGAATTACAATGGAAAAGCATAGATTATATAATTATATAATAAGATCACATCACTATATGGCTGGCCTAGAACTCAAGACCCACCGCCTCAGCATGGCAAGTCCTGGGATTACAAGCGTGAGCTACCATAGCCAGCTGTACATATAGTGCTGACATGAGTGAGATCTAAAGTATACAGATACTTTTGTTGGTGGAGACCCCTGCTTCCTGATTGACCGGAGTGCTTGCTTGCTGTATTTACTCCACACTGAGTAGCCTCAACTTTCTTATCCTTTTGTTTAATATTGTACAAGCCAAATAGAAGAAGAGGGTTACACATTTAATTGAAGCAAAACAGAAATACTTTTTAGTGATAAATGAGCAGGCTTTCCTACTTGCCCTCAAAACAGAAACTGGGCTGGAGAGGTGGCTTGGCAATTGAGAGCACATACTGCTCTTGCAAGAGAACCAGACTTCAGTTACCAGCACCATGCTGGGTGGCTGGCTCACAACCCTGCCTGCAACTCCAGCTACAGCCTCTGGCTTCTGCAGACACCAACACTCACATGCATGTACCAACAACCCCCAGGGACATGACCCCCAACACATGCACAATTTTAAAAAGTAAAAATAAATCTTATTTTTAAAGATAGCAAAGAAACCATTTTTTTTTCTTTTATCTTTGTTTCACTTTTGAGGCAAGGTCACATTATGTGACCCTGACTGGCCTACCTTTGTCTCCCCAGTGCTGTGATTAAGAGCCTCACCACTCACAGCGACTGTTATCTTTTGATGATAGGAGTGCAGCATTAGATACGACAACCTTAGTGACAAATGGAGCAGAAATTGTTATTGTGTAGCATGTTATTATAATCACGTCCTCATCAAACCAGCTTGAGGAGGACAGACAAGGGCAAAGGTGTATGAAAATGCCGTAACAAAACCCACCAATTGGCCTGCTAATTTTAAAACTAATCTTTAAAAAGTTTTTTTTTTAACTTTATTAAGTAAACTCACTGATTCATAATATTAAAGAAATATTTGAAAGGAAAGAAAATAAGTCACCCATCTATACCTAAACATTATACTGTTTTCATTTTTGTATATTTTGCCTCGTACTGCAGGCTTGCAACCACTTCATGGGTATGATTGGGATTCAGGGGCGGGCCGTGTTCCCACTTCACATCGAAAGGCAAACGTAAATCCTGTACTATGGGCTTTTGTGCTGAAGGTGTGAAACTAGAGTGAACAAGTTGCCCTTTGGATATGTTTATTTTGTAATTATACCTCTCCTCTGAAGTAGTTACATTGGATAATTACAATATAGTGAACTGTTTTCAACTTCACAGTGCTGCCTTTATTCTCTGTTCTCAGTTTAGATGTGTTTTACTTTCTTTAAAAATATATATTATATATAGTGGGAAATCCAGTTTCCCAAGGTAGTAAGAATGTTGAAGTGTCAAAAGGCCTCAAAACAAACAAACAAAAACAGGTTATGCCCCCCCCCAGCTTTTTCTTCTCTTTTTCCCCCACTACCCTGTTTCTTCTCCCGGGGTAGCCCCAAGCATCACCAGCTGGCCTCAGAATCACTTTGTTGCTGAGGACAGCTTCAAGCTTCTGACCCTGCTGCCCTGGCATCCTGCCTGCTGGGATGCTAGGCATGCATCGCCAGGCCCTGGTTATTTCATGTTGGGAATGGAGCCTGGGACTTCCTGCTTGCTCGTGCTAAGCAAGCACGCTACCAGCTGAGCTACATTCTTAGCACCACTTTTTCACAGTCCATCACTGAGGGAAGTCGGCAGGAACCTGAGGTAGGAAGCAGAGGCCATAGAGGGGTGCTGCTTATGGCTTGCTCCCACGTTTTGCTCAGCCTGCTTTCTTATATAACTTAGGACCACCCACCCAGGATAGCACCACCCACAGTGTACTGGTCCTTCCCACATCTTTTTTTTTTTTTTTTTTTTTTGGAGGGTTTTCGAGACAGGGTTTCTCTGTAGCTTTGGAGGCTGTCCCGGAACTAGTGCCTGTAGACCAGGCTGGTCTCAAACTCAAAAGAGATCCACCTGCCTCTGCCTCCCGAGTGCTGGGATTCAAGTCGTGCGCCGCCACCGCCCGGCACCCACATCAAGAAAAGGCACTACAGACCTGCTTGCAGTAGATACCATTGAGGCGAGGCTTCTCTTCCTGGATAACTCTGGCTTGTGTAAGGCTGGAGGAAAGAAAAGCTAGCCATAAAAAGCATATTTAGTTTACATGTTAATCATCTGCTCAAGGTAAGTCCATTCTAGATGGTCTAGTAGGGCAGAAACCTAAGACTCACCCCGTCTTCTGGTTTCTTAAAACCCTACTCCTATAGCAAACATTCATGTACAGCAGTGGAAGTCACAACAGCATTCTAGCTCATTTGTGAGGTTAAGTCTTCTCTTAATTGCACCAACTAAAAGCATAGCAGCTTGCAATTGACTAACCAAGTCAATACTCAGGGGCGCATTAGCTTGTTAAAACCAGCCCTAGAAACTGTATTCAAGAGACTGGAGAGGTGGCTCAGCCGTTGAGACCACTGGCTGATGTATTTCAGAGCATCCCAGGTTGGTCCCCAGCACCCATATGGTGCTTACAACCAACTGTAACTCTGGTTCCAGGTGATTTGACACATCGTCTTCCAGCCATATGGTATACAGGCATACACTCAGATAAAACACTCATATAAATGAAATAAATAAATGGATGCTAGAAATTGTACTCCAGTCAGGCAGAGGGTAACACAGTATGCCAATCAGCTTCCCCGGGAAATATTTATTTAGACTCCAAAGCCATCGATGGTGGATGCTGTCGTTTGGACCCTGTGGCAAACAAGGTAATGGAACAGTCCATTCAACTCATGACACCAGCAAGGATGGGTTCCCCCAGATGGCCTTCAGGGGCAGACCAAGTGGCTTCCTTTCATTAGACACCACCTCTTGTAGGCTTGCCAATAGCTCTACAGGCTGGGGACATACGTCTCCGAAGGAACATTTAACCCCCAAGTCATAATATATGGACTTGCATGCCGTTTGTGTGTGGCTATGGGTGGATAGAACAGTCCAGGAGTATTGAGAGGGTTTACAGAAAAGGGGCAAAGTAAAGAAAAGACAGACAGTTCTGAGGAAATGGGGTTTCCTTCAGATAGATGAGCACAGCACTTCCTTGACCTTCCTCCCTGGAGTGTCTTGTCCCCATCTTTGTTATAAGGAAATGCTGTCTGGTCAACAGAAAATAAATGGATTGAACTAAGTTTGCCGGGAGTCTTTTTACATTTATTGCTGTGTGTGCATGATAGAGGAGAGGCGTGTGTGTGTGTGTGTGTGTGTGTGTGTGTGTGTGTGTGTGTGTGTGTGTGTGTGTGTGTGTGTGGAGAGGACACCTCTTTGGGGTTCATTCCCTCCTTCCACTCTTACGTGGGTACTGAGGAACAAACTGAAGTTATCAGATTTACATGGAGAGGACCTTTACCCCAAAACAATTTTTATATACTTCTTTATTTGTGATACCCGGGCTGGCCTGGAACTCACTCTGTAGACCAGGCTGGCCTCCCGAGTGCTGAGATTAAAGGTGTGTGCCACCTGATACCAGGCTCCAAAAATAATTTCTTGTTTGTTTGTTTAGTTGGTTTGGTTTTTCAAGACAGGGTTTCTTTGTGTAGCCCTGGCTGTCCTGGAACTCACTCTGTCAACCAGGCAGGCCTCAAACTCACAGAGATCCATCTGCCTCTGCCTCTGCCTCTGCCTCTGCCTCTGCCTCTGCCTCCCAAGTGCTGGGATTAAAGGTATGCACCATCATACCAGGCTCCAAAAATAGTTTTTAGATGTGTGAAATCCATCTATTTTAATTGGGAAATGGACTTTAAACATTCTTTTGGGGGGGTCAAGACAGGGTTTCTCTGTGGCTTTGGAGGCTGTCCTGGAACTAACTCTTATAGACCAGGCTGGTCTTGAACTCACAGAAATCCACCTGCCTCTGCCTCCCAAGTCCTAGACTAAAGGCGTGCACTGACGCCACCACCACCCAGCACTAAATATTCTTTTTTTCTTAGATATATTTCTTATTTTATGTGGGAGTGTTTTGCCCTTATGTATGTATATATACCATCTGCACGCTTAGTGCCCAAGGAGGGAGGATGAGGGTATCAGATCCCCTAGAATTGGAATTGCAGATGATAGTCTGTGTGGGTACTGGGACTTGAACCCTGGTCCTCTACAAGAGCAATGACTACTCTTGGCCAATGGGCTTTCTCTCCAGCCCCAAATTTAAACATTCTTACACAATTCAAAACATATGGTAGAAATACAAAACTTACCTAGGGAGTAGAAACAGCGTGTGGTTTGATATAGTATGATATCAGTAACCTAGAGTACTGAATCACGACTTGTGAATTGAAGAGCTGTTTCTTCAGGGTAAAATACAAGTGAAAAGAAACGCCCAAATGTTTGTAACACCTTTAACTTTGAAATTTAGAGATGAACCATTATGGATGAGTTTCCATGGTAACCTTATAAGGAGGCAATCAGAAATTCACATGTGTGAGAAGACATAATCAGTGAAAATGCCTTGAGACAAGTATTTTTAGTCTAGCTATAAATAAAACAATGAATCATCCGTATGTTATGCAGATTTAAAGTGGATAAATTTAGAATTTTTTTTTCCATTTTACAAAGCTTCATAGTTTAAGGAAGTATGTCTTAGAAGTTCAGATAAATGTCCGCATAAAAGCTGTGTGGTGCTGGAGATGCTCTCTGCACTGGCTGCCATGTTTCCACAGCAGTCACAGGCAGGCACTGACATCTTAGATGTGGCTAGTGAAATGTAAGGAACTTCATTTTCAGCCTTTCTGTGGTGTTGCACCCTTTAAACCCAGCACTCAGGAGGCAGAGGCAGGCAGATCTCTATGGAGCCCAGGCTGGTCTACAGAGTGAGTTCCTGGACAATCAGACTACACAGAGAAACCCTGTCTTGAAAAACAATGGAACTGTGTTTTCCTTCTAATTAATTTACATTTAAATATTTGTTTGTGCCTGATGTATTGTTAAGACAATAGGAGCTGGAGAGCCAGCTCAAGGGTTCACAGTGTTTATTGCTCTTGCAAAGGACCTGGTTGACTTCCCAATGCTCACATGATGGCTCATTGCTTCTGCCTCCAGTCCCAGGGGTCAGACAGCCTCTTCTTGCCTCCAAGGGTGCTGCACCCCTGTAGTACACATATATAATAAAGATGAAATGAAATATACTGTGGTGAACATGCCTTGCCAGATTGTTCATTGTCTGAAGATTGTTGCATATCCAAAATTCTTTGGCTCCACCTCGTTCTAGTTAGAGCTATTACCATTCCTGACTTAGGTTTGCTTGTTTTAAAACACCATCTCTCCTTGAAGAGCTTCTCCGAGTCATAAATGCTAAGCCCCAAAAGTCTAGTTTTACTGTTACTAACCCAGAGTACTGAACCATAGCTCAGAATTATGGGTGCTGTTTTCTCTGAAGTTAATCTCATATACTAAAGAGATAAAAAATAAAAACACATCTCAGACTTTAGTATAATGTTGAAATGCCTGGAATAAAATATATTGATGTAATGGCATACTCTGAAATGCATAAAAAAGCAAACTGGATCCGTGTTGCTATAGATGTCATGAAGCAGATGTAAACAGTGTGTGGCATTCTCGGGAGACGTCAGCCTCTCCAAATCCTTTTTTATTCTTAAGATGTTCAGGGATGTTATTTATATGACAAGATGTTACTGTGTTTCATAATAAAATGTGTTAACATGTTGTGTGACAAATATAAGAATATTAAGTATTTGAAAGTATCTATTTTCTGGGGTCTTATCATATCTCTGTTAAATAGAGCCAGGGAGCCATAACGGAGCGTTTGAGAAGTTTCAGCATGCATGATTTGACAACTATCCAAGGTGATGAGCCTGTGGGACAGAGACCCTACCAGACTTTGCCAGAAGCAAAGAGGAAAAGCAAACAAGCCAGTGAGCCAGCAGGTATGCTTATTTGTTATAATAATATACAAGGGCTTTTCACAAATGGGCTAGAGGTCATAGTACTAGAGACAGAACTCACTTTGTCTTTGATATCATTATTGTTAAGGCAGAGTCTTGTGTAACCTATGCTGGCCTCAAACTTTCTATATGGGTGAGGCTGTCTTCAACGCCTTGATCCTTCCGCCTCTACCTCCCCAGTGCTAGGACTATAGGTGGAAGCGATCCAGCAGCAAAAGTTAACTTATTTTAAGCATGTATTTGGGAGCTTATTATTTTGTGTGTTGTCTTTCTGTTTTCCAGACAGGGTGTCATAGCCCAGGCTTGCTAAGGATGACCATGAACTTTCTGGCCCTCTTGCATCAGGCCTCCCAAGTGTGGGGCTCAGGTGTGCAGCACCACACCTGGTATAATATAATCCTAGGGATAGAATCCAGAGATTTATGCAAGCACGGTACCAGTTGAACCATATCCCCAGCCCAAGCATTTTTTTTTTTTTTGAATTTTAGTTTTACCCAAAGCACCTTCTTTCCAAATTTTCTTTAAGTCAGACTACTTGCCTTTCGCTGCCTACAGAAATCGTGAAAGTAGCAGGCATGGTGGTGTACACTTTTCCTCTCAGCACTTGGGAGGCAGAGGCAGGTGGATCTCTGTGAGCTCGAGTCTGGCCTGGTCTACAGAGCAAGTTCCATGACAGCCAAGGCTACACAGAGAAACCTGGAAAAAACAAATAAACAAACAAACAAATAGTGGAAGAAAGAAAGAAAGAAAGAAAGAAAGAAAGAAAGAAAGAAAGAAAGGTCATGCAGCTAAAAACAGAGTTGTGTGAGTTTTTAGAAGCTGTGGACATGGCTCGCAGCTCAGCCCGACTTTAGTTCTGACTGGTCACCAGCATTCTCTGTTCAGACTGGGGATTGACATTTAAGGAGTTTCATGGGTAAACAAACGCTCTGGGTGCTGTGAAAGAGTAAGGACATTGACTCCTAGGTGAGACATGTTAAGCAGATGACAAGTGATGACTCAAAATCAAAATAAGATTAGTCCAGTGGGAAATGTGTTGAGGTTGCACACTAATTCACAGCTAGCTTGCAGGCGTATTCTGCAGAAATGATGAGCCTGTCGTAGTTGCTGTGTTTCGGGCCTTTAATGAACTGGTGTGGTCTTGGAAGCAAGTACACAAACCAGCAGAGTCACTTTGTCATTCTGTCACATCTACAGCAGTCTTCATTCATGTCCAGGACGAAAACTAAGACACTGAAGACTTTTTTTTTTAATTTATTTTAGAAAAAATTATATTTAAAAAAAATTGATGTGCATTGCCAATTTGCCTGCATGTATGTCTGTGTGAGGGTGTCAGGTCCCATGGAACTGGAGCTACAGACAGTTGTGAGCTGCCGTGTGAGTGCTGGGAATCGAACCCATGTCCTCTGCAGGACAGTCTTTGTTACAAAGTAAGTTCTCTTAAGAGGGTGGCTGAAAATCATCATTTATTTGATGATCCTAATAGGTACTTTTGTTTGGTTGGTTTTGGTTTTTCAAGACAGGGTTTCTCTGTGTAACAGCCCTGGCTTTCCTGGAACTCTCTTTGTAGACCAGGCTGGCTTTGAACTCACAGAGATCCTCCTACCTCTGCCTCCCAAGTGCTGGGATTAAAGGCATGGGCTACTACCACCAGTCTGCTAATTTTTAAAATAAAGTAACAGCCCCTCCTTTTTTCCTTTTGTCTTTTTTAAAGACCAAGTTTTATAATGTAGCCCAGGCTGGCTTTGAATTCTTGGCAATTCTCTTGCTTCAGCTTCCCAAATGTTAGCTTCCGAACCTAGCCGTAGTAGCTCCTATTTAGAAGTGAAGGCTGGAGCTCGAGAGATGACATTGGTTAAGAGTGCACACTGCTCTTAAAAAGAACCCAAGTTCAATTCCCAGTGTTTATTCACAGCTGTCTTAACTCCAACTCCTCTGCCCCCCTTTGGGACCTGAACTCCATGCACAGTTATGTGTGTGTATACGTGCACGAATTAAGGATGATAAAAGTAAATCTTCCACTGTCCTTGATAAATGAATAATACTTAAAATGGTGGCCAGTGTCTGAAAGGTTAAGCTCAAACTAACCATTGATTAAAATAACGCTTTAAAGAATGAAGACCTGGCTGGGAGGTGGTGGTGCACGCCTTTAGTCCCAGCACTCAGGAGGCAGAGGCAGGAGGATCTCTGTGAATTCAAGACCAACCTGGTCTACAGGAGCTAGTTCCAGGACAGCCTCCAAAGCCACAGAGAAACCCTGTCTCAAAAAACCAAAAAAAAAAAAAAAAAAGAATGAAGACCTGAGGCTGTGCTATGGCTCAGTTGGTAGAGTGCTAGCTTAGCATACAGGAATCCTTGGGTTCCATCACCAGCAGTTCATAAATAGGGCTTGGTGGAAGCAGGAAAGATCAGGAGTTCAAGGCCATTCTCAACTGCCTAGCAATTTTTGGTCAGCCTGGAAAAAGAGAGTGAGGAAATTACTATATAGGAAGGAAAAACACATCCCACATCCTGAAGAAGAAAAGAGGCCATCAGAAATGTTCTCATTATCTGGGCAGAGTGGTGCACACCTTTAATCCCAGCACTCCGGAGACAGAGACAGGCAGATCTCTTGAGTTCACCATCAGCCTGGTCTCACTCTGTAAAGTGAGTTCCAGAATAGCTAGAGCTGCAAACAGATACCCTGTCAGAAGACAGAGGAAAGTGTGTGTGTGTGTGTGTGTGTGTGTGTGTGTGTGTGTGTGTGTGTGTGTGTGTGAGAGAGAGAGAGAGAGAGAGAGAGAGAGAGAGAGAGAGAGAGAGAGAGGAAAAACCAACAAGAAAGTTCCCCCTTGTTAATTATAAAACCCCCAGTTTCCTAAAACAATCACAGTCCCCTCAGAATGTGAGGTAACTGGGCTCAGCAAAGTAGTTCTGTTCAGGGTCCCATGCAGCTGTGCTCAAACAGCAGCTGGGGCTCAAGCCACACACCCAAAGAAGAGCTTGCACGTGTCCCTGTCAGAGCTTGGAAAAGTCAAGCAGCAGGTGTTAATCTGTGTGTCCTCTCTGTGTGGACTCTCTCAGAGCAACTGGAGTCACCTGGCAGCTGCAGTTCCATAGCCAGTGTCCCACAAGACGCTGGCAGAAATCCCACTCAGTGCTTTAGTGACACTGTTGGTGGTGATTTGTTGAGGCGGCTACAAAAGCCTGGAAAGGTTGTATGTGTGGGGGGGAGTGGGTGGGAGGGATACTAATGAACCAGCCTCTTGGACTTTCTGTGAGCTTAAAATGAACTGATCATTTTGGATGACAATCTGCCAGCCAAGCATTCAGAGAAGTGAAGCTGTCCCAGTGTCTGTACATACTGGAGAATCCAGAGGGTGTTAGAAAGGTTAACACTGTCTAGTTCTGTGTGCTGGGGCTTTGTCTGTATGACTCTGTGTGTTGTTGTTCAGTTGGGAGGTGGTGGTGTTTGCTTGTTTGTTTAGTTTTAATCCATTACTCAAATACTCAAAATCAGAAATAACAAAATGGTCTTATTTTGATTTTTGTGTTTTGTTGGTTTTTGCTTTGTTTTGGTTTTTTTGAAAAGGGGTTTTTTTTCTGTAGCCCTGGCTGTCCTAGAACTAGTTCTGTAGACCAGGCTGGTCTCAAACTCACAGAGATCCACCAGCCTCTGCCTCCCCAATGCTGGGATTAAAGGTGTGCGCCACAACCCCCTGGCTAATACTCTTATTTTGAAAAACTTAAGCAATACAGTGGAAAACTCTAGACATGGCAACCTCTAAATTTTTTTCTGCTTTATTTTCTTCATTATACAAGAATGGTTTTTTAAACAAATACTTGACAGCTTCAATGAGGAAAATTTTAAATTACGAAAAAGCTTGCTTCCCGAGCCATATAATAATGGTCCGGTGGCTGTCAGTGTCAACAAGGACCAGCTGGGTGAGTAGAGGAGCTTGCCACCCAAGCATGATGGCTTAGTTACATGTTTAGGACCCAAGTGGTGGAAGGCAGAAACCACCTCCTGCAGACTGACCTTGAACAGCATGTCTGTACATGACTTTCACACTTAATAAGTAAGTGTAACTTTTTTTAGAGGAAACAGGGGACTAGAGAGATGATTCATTGTTAAGAGCAAATACACCTCTTTCTGAGAACTCCAGTTTAGTTCCCAGGACCCATGTTAGTCAGTTCACGGCCTCTTGTAACTAACTCCTGCTCCAATGAATCTGGTACCCTCCACCGGCCTCTCTGGATACCTTACTTCATACACATACCCACACAGAGACACACAACACATAATAAAAATTAAAATAATCCTTTAAAAATAACATAAATTCCTTCAAAATACCCCCTGACACCTCTTCAAAGAGAGAGAATGTGGCTTCATTTTACCCTAAATGAGGAACAGCTCCCTGGCTTCCTTGGGTTTCCTCCCAACAGCCTCTACTGCCCCAGCCCTCCACGTTCACGCTCCCTTCTGCCTGGAATGAGCTACTTTTGACTACTACAGGAAAACAAAGGATTCTGGCCAAAATAATGCCTGATTCTGCTTCCAAATCTTTCTTGATTTCAAGCCTAGATGTTTGGCAGCCTAAAATTGTTCTTGCCTAATATATAATTAAAGTCATTTATGTTATTATGGGAGTAAAAAGCATATTAGCAACTGTTCACAGTTTGAATTGTAAATCTCAAATTATTTGTGTCCTGTTCGAGCTGACTAATAGACATTTATCCACATCATTTTTTCCTGACAGAAAAGTTCATCCCTGCTTCCTCCTGGACCTTATCTTTATTAGAGAGGGGTTTAAACTTCTTAGGGCCACATAACTGCACACACATCCCCACTCCCCTGTCTTCACTACTTTAGACTGGCCCCTTGGCTGGCTTTTGCCCAGAGCCATGGGTTTTGGTTCTCAGAATCTTCGTCATCATCCTCCAGGGCTTGTTAGAGATGCTCATCTCCGCCCCACCCCGGGCCTGCTGAATCACAAGCTTCCAGGGGTGGAGCCCCACTATATGTACTGACAAGTTATCCAGATGAGACAAGCTAGTGTCTGAGGACCTTCCCTTAGTGATGGGGTTCTCTTACTCCTGGATTCTTGCATAGCAAACAAAAATAAGTATTGATAGGTCCACATAACAGCCTATTAGCTGGCCCCGAGGTCCCTGGCTGATATTGGCGCTGAATATTTCCTCTGACATCTGTCTGGTGGCCTATGGTTTCTGTCAACCGAAACCTCCCGGGCTTGACCAGCACTGCAACTGATCCCCAGTGACTTCACCTTTCCAATTGTAGCCCCTTTGAATCTTTCTTGGAATCCCCTGTAACTCCCAATGTGACAAGTGGGGGAGACGCTTGGGTCTTAATTAAAGTCAAAGGCACAAGTGACAGCCTAAAACACATTTGGGTTTTATACAATTTGTGTGAGGGTAAAAAATTTCACAGTGTATCTGATAATTTTCTTGATTTTTTTTCTTGTCGTCTGTTTCCATTTTAGCAGGGTGTAGGTATTAACTTCACTGTTAGGAAATTTTTAGGAGACCGGGGGTGGGGGGGCATTGGTGTTGTTTGGCTTTGTTCTTATTGTTGTTGTTTGGGCTTGGCTAATTTGTTTGTTTGGTTTGTTTCTCAGAGACAGGCTCTATCTATGTAACTCTTGACTGTCCTGGAACTCATTCTGTAGACCAGACTAGCTTCAAACTCAGAGATCCGCCTGCCTCTGTCCTCCAAGTGCTGGCATTAAAGCTATGTGGTGTGTGCCACCACCACCAGGTTGAGTTTCAGCTCTTTAAGTCTTAGATATTATCATTGTGCACCTAGAGGTCAAAGGACAACTTTGGAATCATTCTCTCATTTTACCCTTTTCCGTGTCTTCTTGGACTCAGGCTGAGTCACCCTACCAGTCCTGTTTTGACATGAGGGTCTTACCTTTAACTCAGGCAGACCTTAAACACACATCAGCCCTTCTCTGCTTCCTGAGTTAATGCTACCGGTGTGTGTCTTGCCAGACTGTGTGGTGTGTGTTCCTCTATCACTCTCACTGCAGTTCTTTGAGTCAGGGTCTCTCCCTCAACCTGGGACGCATGTGCCTTTGCTACACTGACAGCCTGGAAACCCCAGAGATTCTCTTGTCTCTGTCTGTGCACACCTCACAGGCATACACACACAGCACTGGAGTTTCAAGAGTCCGGAGGACCATGCCCAGATTCTACTTGAATCCTAGAATCTGAACTCAGCTCCTTATGCTTGTACAAGTGCTCTTACCCACTGAGCTGTCTCCCCGGCCCTCTGGCTTATTTTTTAAATAGAAATATTCAGAGTAAAAATGGGCTACTGACCATGGTGCCATCACTGTGAATTCCAGTCCAGCCCAAGTTACAGAACAAGACTCATCTCAAAAAATGAATAAGGTAAATGAGTAAAACCCGATCAGGGAGAAGTTCATGGAGGAAATGAGTCTTATGATCTTTATCTACAATAGCGCACAAAGCAAAAGTTCACTGAGAAGGTCCAGGAGCACTTTCCAGATGAGCAGGAAGGGAGACCCCCAGATAGACCCTCACACCAGCCATATGAAGAGGCAGGCTAACCCCAGTGTCCTCTGTCAAAACATGCTGTTCTTGACCATTTGTTCAGCCTACGGAATTCCACTGAGAGATGGAAATGAACAAACAGATGAAGAAGCAGAGGGGCCGTTCTCGGATGATGAGATGGTGACTCACAAGGGACTACGCCGAACCCAGAGCATGAAGTCTGTCAAGACCATCAAAGGCCGAAAAGAGGTCAGTGTGCATTGGGTAACTGTTTTCGTAATCTGTGTGAGGGATTTCCTTCTACTTTGTCATTACCTATGTTAAACCACCAGTGAGTAAAGGATTCAAATGAGAGGGCAGCATTGTAGTTAAAATTCTTTATTAAAAGTAGGGGTTGCCAGTCATTGGTGGTGGTGCATGCCTTTGATTCCAGCACTTGGGAGGCAGAGGCAGGCAGATCTCTGTGAGTTCGAGGCCAGCCTGGTCGACAAGAGCTAGTTCCAGGACAGCCTCCAAAGCTACACAGAGAAACGCTGTCTCGAAAAACTAAAACAGACAAACAAAAAAGCAAGTGTGTCAGGGATCTCTCGGGATATTTTCCCCCCTGTAAATTTTGAAATAGAAAAGTCCTTATTTTGTTCTCTTCATAGAAAGCGGCATTCCCACCTAGCAAAATCCATAGTTACTGTGAATATCTGTTGCTGCCCCTATACATAAGCAAGGAAGGCTGCTAACAGAATTAACTGCATAGTTTTGCTTTCAACAAGCCATACATGATGATTAAATAGTAGACATTTACCTGTAGTCACACGGCGTCATTGTGCTAAGGCTCACTGACTGACATTGTACTCAGCAAAATGTAAATAAGTCAGTGTTTTCATCTGTGATTGGGAATGTCCTGCGTATGCATATTGCGTATGCATACACCCATCGTGTCACCAGCTACGTTGTTTCTGTGGGTTTTCTTAGTAAGGTTGTAACTTGCAACGGTGTTGCTTTGATGGTTGGTTGGTTAGTTGATTAGCTGGTTGGTTGGTTGACTCAGGTGCTGTACTGGCATTTTGACCAAGGACCCCATGAAGGCATTGCAATCACTCTATTTCTGAGCTACATTCCCAGCGCATTTTCTTTTGAGAAAAGGTCTCAATAAGTTGCCCAGCCTGGCCCAGAGCTCATTCTGTGGCCCAGGTAGATCTTGAACTTACAGTCCTCCTGCCTGGCCTCCCCCCAAAAATGATTTTTTTTTTATGTCAGAAGAGTAAAACAATTACTATGACTATGAACTATTAAAACCTACCTAGTTTTAAAAAGTAATCAGTCTGTTTAGTTTTGCATGTTTTAGTTTATTAGTTTTAACTAGTAGAAGAAGTAACATTTCCTTACGGCATTTTAATACACAGTTGTTTTTTTGTTATCTTTTGTTTTATTTTATTTTGGGGTTTTGTGTTGGTGGTGGTGGTGGAGGTCTTTTGCTGGTGGGTTTGTTCCCTGACAGGGTTTCTCTATGTAATAGTCCTGACTGTCCTGGAACTCACTTTGTAGACCACACTGGCCTCGAACTCACCAACTTCCTCCTGCCTCTGCCACCACTACACTGCTGGGTGACCTATTATTAATACTAATACTTTTCTTTCTTCAGGTGCGGTATGGCTCGCTAAAATACAAAGTGAAGAAGAGACCACAGGTGTATTTTTAGTGTCTACACCTCACCTATCTCAAGACAAATAATCCTAGCAAATCAATTTCATTTTCTAACGTGATGTACTCCGGACTTAACACTTTTAATCTTCCAATTGTGGCAATGACAGGATTTACTTTAATAACTTTAAATAGTTTGTGTTTCTTTAACAATTACTTTTAGACATGAACTGCTAAATGTAGTTATGTGAGGTTTATTAATGTACACGTATATTACAATGGTTACAGAGAATCATGTTATCTGACTTCTGCAACAACATTGAGTGTCTGGGATCTAAGGATAAAACATAGATCCAGGGTATACTTGAAAAGTCTCTGTTTCAGGGTACACCTTGCCCTTCTGGTGTTGCCTGGTGTTTACACCCATCCGTGCCACCCACATCTGTCACGGGAGAGTAGTGACAGTCACTGAGCAGCCAGTGTCTTGACATACTGTAAAGTGGTGGCATGTCCTTTACATAAGCCTTAGAAGCTTTCCACCATGAGCTAAAAGATTTTGAAACAGATATTTGAAAACCAGGTGTCCACATAGCACTTTCCTGGCTGGTTTTGCACACTTGAAAATTGTTTACTTTATTTTGCGACTGTACATTTACTTTAAATTTTATCGATGCTGTCTTTTTTTGTTGTCTGTGATATTCTGACACGTCAAAACTATGCCTTGAAATGCATCATCTCCTTTTCCTGTGCGTTTGTTTCATTTGATTTATAGTAGGGACACATGGCTAATTGTTAAATTTTTACTTTGTGTTTTGTTTTTTGAGATGAGGTCTCTTGTAGCCCAAGGGTGGTATTGAACTCCCGATCTTCTTCCTGCTTCTACTTCACAGTTGCTAGGATCACAGGTGTATAGTATCACACCTGACTAATTTAACTGTTTTTTAATCATATTCTTGACAAATAAGAAGTTATTAACATTAACTAGTTTCTATAGTTGAATTTGATGTGTTTTTATCAATAATAGCTTTTATAGAACAGAGTCAAGACTGGTGTAGCAGTTAGTGTTTGTTTTTGTTTTTGTTTTTTTGTTTTTGGTTGTTTTGGGGAGATTAGAGACAGGGTTTCTTTGTGTAGCCTTGGTTCTCCTGTAACTTGCTCTGTACACCAGGCTGGCCTCGAACTCACAGAGATCCACCTGACTCTGCCTCCCACGTGCTGGGATTAAAGGCTGGTGCCCACCAGTGCCCGACTGAGCTTTTCAGACTCATGAAACTACCCAGTGAACACACCCCATTCTCAAGCGTGGCAGAGGCAGATGCTGGCTTACAGACTTGGCAGTCACTAGAGTCATTTGAATCTTTTTCTGACTGTTTATTCCCTGAAGCTAAGTGTCAAGGTGAAGCACAAACATAGTTGATGCTACACGGCACAGGCTCCCGGAAATAGACCTCCTTTCTAATCTCAGAGATTCAGAGGGCTTGAACTCGGAGTCCCTTTTCCGCTTGCCCTACTAACTGCATTATTGTATATTTGGGTTGATGGATAACCAAAATTTCAATAATCTGACCATGTTTACTTGGGGGTGTCTGTCATTCATGTGTGATCTCTTGCTGTCACTCTGAATATTTCCTAAACTGACTCACATTCTTAATGCTTAACACCAAATGAAAACTCAGTTTTTTCCCAAATTTAATCTTACATCTCCATCTACTTTGCTTTGACTCACGGCCTCGTTGTTACTAGAAGGATTCTTTAACTTCTATTCAATCACCCGTAAAATCACATAGTAAATTACTGGTAAGAGGGTTATTTATTTTGCCTGGACCTGCCCTGCTCTGTACAAATGCCATGCTGCATGCTTGGTTTCCCAGACAGAGGCAATGTGGCCTGATAAGGCCATCGGATAAGTAAGTTGCTCTGTCTCCATGGGGACTGGGTGGCACCATTTTATCTTTTAAAAGTCCAGTCTCGGTATTAAACCTGCCCTTTGGAGCTGATAGACAGACACCATGCTTGACATACGCAAGTTCAATCCCAGAATCAAAGGGGAAAAAATTAAACTTATCCATCCTTTAAAGGGTTCGGATACTATGTTTGTTCCCTCTTTTGCTTTTGTTTTGTTTTGTTTTATGAGACAGAGTCTCACTCTAGCCTGGCTATCCTGGAACTTCCTGTGTAGGCCAGGCTGGCCTCAAGCTCACAAAGATTCACCTGCCTCTGCCTCCCAGGTGCTGACATTAAAGGGTGTTTGCCACCACGCCCAACTAATTTTGTTTTGAGACCAAGTCTCACTCTAACCAGACTGAAACTCACTATGTCACCCAGGCTAGCCTCAAATGTACGGACGCTCTTAGTGCTTCAGCCTTCTAAGGGCTGAGATTACAGGTGTGTACCACCATACCCTACTTCATGGTCTTTTTAAATTGGGGAAATTATTACCTTGTAGAATCAAAATACTCTGAGCAAGGATACCAGCTGGCTCAGAACTAATGCTGGCCATCCTATTCACTACCCTGCTCATTCCCAGCCCCTCCCTGAGCAGATCTTTGCCATTGATACGCTCAGTGCACTTGATGCCGTCTGTCGCGCCTCTCATGCTTTGGTTCTGTCTCCACAGTCACAGGGTCACCACAGCACACCCTTTGCTTTGAGCTTTGTATACTGAGCGATGGGACTTTCTTTTGTTTTGTGTTGTTTCTTTAAGTTGGAGCAGGTCATGTTGTTTGCTTCTCTGCCTTTGAGTCTGCTGATTTTTTTTTTTAAGAGATATAAATTTACTCATAGACCATAGTGCCTTGATTTAACCCCACTGCCGATTGGAGCACCGGCATGCAATGCACAAACCTGTTTCTCTGCCGTTTGGCATTTATCAAAAAATTACAGCCTAGTAGTATGTTATCTGACTATCTAGTCATTCGGTGGGATCGCTAATACTTAACGATTCCCCATACTTAACTATTGTTTAAGCACAAGAGTTGATATGGTCTCTCTATATGTCTCTCTCTTTTCTTCTTCCTTGCTGTCATTTAAGGGAATCGAAAGTGCAGCTGGAGAGATAGCTCAGTGTTTTCAGAATGCATACTGCTTCTTCCAGAGGATGCAGGTTCAGTTCTTAGTAGGTAGTTCACAACTGCCCGCAACTCCAGATCCAGGATATAGGATACCCTCTTCTGATTTCCAGGGGGACCTAAATGCATATGAGCATACCGACACACGGATATACATACAAACACATAATTTAAAATTTTTAAAAAATGTGAAAAACAAAAAGGAATCAGAAATAAGCTGATGGCTAAATGAGCAATTATATAAAGACACTTCACTTCCCTGCCCCAGATCCCATCCACACATATCACTGTGTGTTTTAAATGGTTAAAAAAAAAAAAAAAAAAAAAAAAAGAGATCCTGCCACCACTGCTGGTAAGAAACACTTCACTAACATGGATGGGAGCAGGACTAACTACTTGTGTGTTTTCAGGGATCTTATTCCATGTGTTACCACCAAAGACTTCCACAGTGTTATAACACATGTAAATACTCTAAAATTGTCAAACATTGGTTAAATGTATCATCTTTCTTTTCTGTGCTTTTGGGGACATGCCTGAACCTTTATGGTATTATAC
This sequence comes from Cricetulus griseus, assembly GCF_003668045.3. Classification (NCBI taxonomy): domain Eukaryota; kingdom Metazoa; phylum Chordata; class Mammalia; order Rodentia; family Cricetidae; genus Cricetulus; species Cricetulus griseus. The sequence continues at coordinate 270,429,808 of NW_023276806.1, forward strand.
TAGAATGTCTTATATTAACTATGTTTTTTTTTATTGGAATAGGCTAATTTTTCATTTAGTGTCTTCCATTAGGAAAAGGAGATCTCAATAGATCTAAATATAGAAATCTAAGTACAGATTCCAAAGCTGTTTCCGCTGTCCTCTCCTTTTTGGGTTGATTTATTTGTGAAACAGGTAAATTTTGAAAAGATTGTTGCTTTGTGGTTTGTAGTATTTCTTAAGAAACATACCCTAAGATTAAAGTTTTCTGAAAAGAAAGTATCTTTTTTCCCTAAGTACTTTTAAGACATAGTCTTGTAGGGGTGTTCTGCATATTGAATATTGTATGTTAACCCTTGACTCTGACTTAACAGTTTTTCTTCTAATATTTTTTAACTCTGTGTACTTTAATACTTTAAGCAAAAATAACTTTATAAATCACTTTGTTAAAACTAGCCTCAAGCCCCGTACGTGGGTGACTCTGCAAGTGTATTTTGGGAATTTTTACAATAAAGTAAACTCATTACATTACTGGCAGTTGGGTATTTCTTTATGTGTCGGTGGCATACATGTGTTGAACTCCATGAGTGTTCTTTATTATTCAGCATGACTTGATTCAGTAACAGACAGCATATATGTCCTTCAGATTGCTGCTGGCAGAACAAATTATGACTATTGTTACTTTCTGTGAAACTCGTCAAAGGCTGGTGGAGTCTGGATACTGAACAGAGAGGCAGGGAAAGCAGCACAGGAACTCTGTCACAATGGATTGACTGGCTGTCTCCAGCATAGAGTCTCACAGAAAATTCAGATTTATGTATCCTGGAAGTGTTCTGGAGTTCCGTCTGTTTGAGAGTCTGTTTATCTGCTTCACATTTAAGATAAATCCTGTCTTAAAAGCGCCCCTGAATTGCTTCATTATTATATGCAGTATATATTAAAGTGTTTTCAGATCATATTGAAAATGGAGTTGCAGTTTTTAGCTTTATTATGGGGCATATGCTTGCTATGACCAAACAAGGCTATAAATTAAAATAGAACTCAAAAGAACACAGAGAACTTGTGAAGTGCTTCTATGGTGTCCCCCACCCCCCTTGGGGTTTTATTTTCCCTTGAAGTAGTTAACTAACTGTTCTTACAAAGATGTATGGAGCAAAACCACCTCAGAGACATGTTGTTCCTGGAAAATACCCTGCTGTTTTACCTGCTCATCAATATACACTAGTCTTGAAGCCTCCTCTGAATGTCCTAGAGCAGGTAAATTCCTTTTTAAGGTGCAACAGGCCTTTAATCTCATCACTAGAGGCAGAGGTTGGGTGATGTCTGAGTTCAAAGCCAGTCTGGTTTACCCAGTAAGTTCCAAGCCAGCAAGGGCTACATAGAGAAACCCTGTCTAAATAAATAAATTGTTTTTTAAAAGACAACTCTAGCCAGGCAGTGGTGTTGCATGTCTTTAAGTTCAGCAGTTGGGAGGCAGGGCAGGTGGATCTCTGTAAATTCAAGGACAGCCTGGTCTACAGAGCTAGTTCCAGGACGCCAGGGCTCCACAGAGAAACCCTGTCTGAAGATAGATAGACAGACAGACAGACAGACAATTCTTCAAGTTGGAATTTTAAGCACATGATTGAGAATTTTACCTGTTCTGTAGGTTACTAAAGAACTGTGCTCAACAACAGGAGCTACAGGCACCGGGCATGCAATGTGGTGTGCATAGGTACAGGCAGGCAAACATTCCTACACATAAGTTTTTAAAAACAGAGTAGGAAAATTGCCATATCCTTATTTACCCAAGGGTGCCATGTTAAGAAAGGGAAGAAAGCCAAGCATGGTGATGCACACTTTTAATCCCAGCACTGAAGAAGCAGAAGCAGGCTGATATCTGAGAAATGGAGGCCAGCCAAGACTGCATAGTGTGACCCTCAAAGTATGATGTTTTGCTGTTATACGCTAATCAAGTTATCATCACTTTATACATCTAGTAACGTGCTTCAGTCGACCATTTTGTGCCATAGTATGTTTATGTTTCAAAGCAGCCTATCTAAGAAAATAGAACAACAATTTAAGGGAATTAATTCTTTTGAATTCACTGTTATCAAGTCAATGTCTGCATTATTCTGGATTTTCTTGTAGTTCCTTGAATAATTCATTTGATTCTCTTGGAACACATTTTTGTTTTGTTTTTTGTTTATTTTTATTTTGGGTTTTTTGGTTTGGGGAGGGTTGTTTTGTTTTGTTTTGTGTGTGATAGGGTTTTTCTGTATAATAGTCCCGACTGTCCTGGAACTTAATTGTAGACCAGGCTGGTCTTGAGCTCACAGAAATCCGCCTGCCTCTGTCTCCCCAGTGCTGGGATTAAAGGCGTGCGCCACCACTGCCCAGCTGAAACAAGAAATATTTGGTTCATTTCTTGCCTTTACCTCTTAATATCCAACACAGTTGTGAGTCCTTTGGCTTTCTGAAACATGTTCTGAATCTTAGTGTGTGTGTGTGTGTGTGTGTGTGTGTGTGTGTGTGTATGTGTATGAGAGAGAGAGAGAGAGAGAGAGAGAGAGAGAGAGAGAGAGAGAGAGAACAGCTAGTGAGTGTCCTCTCTACTGTATGGGTGCTGGGAATAGAACTCAGGTCCTTAGGCTCAGGGACAACCACATTTACTCACTGAGCCACATCTGGCCTAAGAGCAGAAGAACCATCACTGTTTTCAGTAACTTTGGAGGTTTTCACCATGACGTCAAGTCCTCTGTGAGTCCCGTATGTTTTCAACTAGTTCCTTGGGGGAATGCTAACAGAGCAGGCTGGAGGAATCGAGGGTGAAGATCAGAGATAGATCTTGGACACCAGGGTGGGGAAACAGAGTTTATTTTTTCCCAATTACCAAGGTTTAGAGAAAATGTGTAGCACAAATAATAAGAACCCAGAGACAGATATTGGGCTTCAAACTGAAGATCAGAAAAGCAAAGCAGCCAGCTACTAGAGAGTTCTTACCTCTACCAAGACTGAGGTAATCCTGTCCTCAGTGTGACTGCAGATTGAATAAAGACCAAGACCCTGAGCTCCTGTCTTATATACCTCTCTAGTGCTGGGGTTAAAGGTGAGCACCACCACCACCCAGCTTCTATGGCTAACTAGTGTGGCTGCTGGGATTAAAGGTGTGTGCCACCAGTGCCTGGCCTCTATGGCTGTGGCTAGCTTTGCACTCTGATCTTCAGGCAAGCTTCAATAGATCATAAAATATCACATGAGTGAGGATTGGGTTAATCAGCAATGCCACACCTGATTTAAGTTACTCGGAATTTGAGAGATACAAAAGGTCATGGTTCCGCCAGGAATCAGGAGTAGATAACCTGGATTAGTCAGAGTTCACCAGAAGAACACTACCTAATATTGGAAAAGGAAAGTGATAGTTTGATTGATTTTAAATAATTGGTTCATTCGATTCTGAAGGCTGGCAAAACCAAATGTTGCAAGGCAGCCCAGGAGGCTGGAGGGCAATGGAAGAGTTAATTTTTTGGAGTACAGGTGTATGGTGCTGACCACAAGCAAGTACATCTCTATGAGCTCCAGGTCAATCTAGTCTACCTAGCAAATTCAAGGCCAGCCAGGGATACATAGTGAGATGCTGCCTCAAGATAGATAGATAGATAGATAGATAGATAGATAGATAGATAGGAAGTAATAGGGAGTGGAGGGGTGGACAGAAAGAGAAAAGACACTTTACTAGTGTTAATGGGTACAATGACCTAGCCAAGTTGACATATATAAGTAGCCATCACAATATCCTTATAATTAAATTTAAAAAGATAACTCTACCTCAAAATAAAGCCATTTCACTGTTTCTGTAAGTAGAAACTAGAAGTCTTAGCTCTTGTTATCTTACAAAAGGGGGGATGCTGTAGCTCACGTGGAAAAAGGACTACATCCCAGCTTCTGATGCCCCTTTGTTTCTTGCAGTCAGTCAGCCGCACCATCCCTCCTTCACAAATCCATCAACCAACTCAGAAAGTAACCTCCAGGCCCTATGGTTGTGGACTTTGGACTTTGGTTCATTTCATTACTTACTTTGGGGAATCACACAACACTGGGGAAAAAAAAGTTAACCTAGACATGATTTTATAAATATTATAGAAGTTTCAGATATTTGTCAGAAGATTAAGTGGAGTCAGCTGTTACTTTCAATCATTGATTTGTCTCTTAGCTTCAGTGAGGAGAGAGAAGATGCTTTTAAACTGAATAGGAAAAATAATTTACCGTCAATTATTGGCTAAGACCAAACAGGAAACGTTTGATGAGAGGATGTGGCTACTGAGAGGACCATCCTCTTCAGGAAGTGCTTTCCTTCCTCCAGGCCCTCCCACCAGCGTTTGTTCCTGGCCTCGCTCCCTTCAAACCACACCTTGTAAACCCTTTTATGGGCTCCGTTCCCGACACCAAGAATTCCTGGTGTTCCTCCATACCCGGTTTCAGCTAATAAAACACACACACAAACGATCCAACGCGGTTTCACACAGGGGATTAACTTTATTCAGTCTTTAAATTGAAACTACAGTTGGGACATACAGCAGGCGACAGTTTCCATATGCTATGTTCTAAGAAAGTAGAGCTATGTTATTTATAGTTTACAGCATGCTGTATAAAATTCAAGCTTGCAAGGAGGCTCCCAGGAAGGGAAATTAGACAAAGACGACAAGACAAAGAACCCCGAGAAGACGCCTGTAAACCCACACCAAAGTTGGATATTTACCATTAAGCGATGTGCGGAGGTATTGTGTTTACTTTAGAATAACTTAAAAGTTAAGAAGGCTGCTAAAGAGTGAGAAGGAGGCTAGTGTAACGGGGGAAATGTGCTTCAGAAAAGCAAAGCTGAATTGTCAGTAAGAGTTGATCTTCCCCAAGTGCAGAGTAAGGTCACATGACAGCGGGTTGATCTTTGACCCAACTGTCTCCAAGCACCTCTGACAGCAGCGAGGAATAATTGCTTCCTCATTTAGATTAGACAATGTGCTCTCTGCAAGCGGCCCTCCTCTAAATAGATTGGAAAGAGTAATTGAAGCAAGTTATACTGGGAAGCGAGTGACCGATTCCTCCTGGTGTGAGCGCTGGAGAGCCTCGGTAACCCCTTCAGTAAGGCCTTCATCCTGTTCCTATTTAGGGAACCCGCAGGGCAGCGGTGCTGAGTGCCTGCAGCTAGCTGCCTTTATTGTTTAGACTTGGGGGGAAGGTCACATGCCCTCTTTGACAGAGAGGTTTATGGACTGTCTAATTAGCTACACCCTCCACCCGACAGACAGTTGGCCACCTTCCAAGAACGAGGGTTTGGTAGCCACTGCTGAAGGAGAAAACAAGGTTATTTACCCCTGTGACTGTGGTTCTTGGCACAGGCTCACCCTTTACACTTGCCTTTGTTTCAACTTGCATTTGGAATTCTGAGTAGGGCGTTGAGGGAAATGCGGCTATATATTTAGTGCTGCACAACACCCAGGCTGGCCTCAGACCCTTCTCACTGTTCCAAGGCCTCGTGCAAAAAGAAGGGTAACAGAACCGTTCTTGCACATGCCCACCCGCAAGCTCAGAAAAGGAAGTTAAATTCGCAACATCTATAAAATAACGACAGTTGTACGTTGGGGCAGTTGGAAGTCCCAACGGTAAAACGTGATTGGGTTTAGCTATTACTGGAGTGCCCGGAATATATTTGGCTTATCCTGTTCTGTCGGGTCTGCGGGATGGTAGATTAAGCCGATAGAAATGCTTTGGGCTGATTCAAACCAGATGCTCCGGGCGCAGCCCAGTGTTAGGCAAGGCTGCCCCCTCGGCACTCCGCCAACGCAGCCAAACCCGCCTGTTCTCCACCAGATACCTCAGCCATAAAAAGCTTTCAAGTCCCTATTGTTATTCCAGGCACATTCCAGGGGGATAGAGTCACAAGGCTCAACAGGACTTTCTCCCGGTTTGAACTACCAGTTCAGGGTGGACCAGATCCCCAACTTCAAATGTGGAATCCACTTCTGGTCAAAAGGCGCTTTAGGGCAAGCTCCAGGTGTAGCCCTCCTCCCCTCCACCCACCCATATGGAACTTTCTGGCGCACAGCTGGAGTCCCAGTGCCAGCTCCAGGGGTCCGTAGATGAAGATACTGGATTTATCTTATAGGAATAAATTTCCTGTGCTGCTTTGAGAAGCTCAGAGAGTTGCTAGGGGGCTGGGCTGGAAACGTCTGCGATATCCCAATTAGGTCAAGCGTGCGGGAGAGTCAGTAGGCCCACGCCGGAAGCTGGACTTGAGATTCCCGGGGTTTTAAAGTCAGTTCACAGGGAAAAGTCCCAGCCCCTCCCACGCGTCAACCCAGACTCGCCCGTCGCCTGCCCAAGACTGGGAGCGCGCACAGCTGGCGGCCTGAGAGCTACATCTGGAGTGCTAACCCCCGCACCCAGATGTTCCAGGGCCGGGGGCGGGGCTCCCGGAGAGGCGGTCCCTCCCTCTCGCAGCAGGGTTCCAGATGCCTGAGACGCTTTGCATCCCACCTCCAGGAGCAATCTGAACCCGCCCGGGCCCTGGGGTGGGAAGTAACTGGAGCTGCCCTGGGGAGGTTGGGGGTGATGGCGCCGTGCCAGTAAGCTGCCATGGAGACCAGCCCACTGCGTGGGATTTAACAACCCTAGTTCCCCAGGAGGTGATGGCAGAGGGAGGGGTCAGCAGGGACGCTTGGGAAAGGCGGGGGGGGGGGGAGAGGGCGGGGGAAGGACACGCTGTTGATGGGTTGAGGCCAAAGGAGTCCCTCCTCCTCTTGCACCCTTGTTCCTGCTTAAACGCAGCCCTTTCTGGTCCCGGGCGTCGTTTGCTCCTGCAGGACCTCCAGCACCCAAAGGGGAAGGAGCTACAAGTACCTTCTCCATTTTCTCCAAAACCTGAGCGTGTCTGGAGAAGTATGCCCTGGGAGGGCAGCCGCGCCTCTGTGACGTTTGCAAAGCAGTTTTGGCGATCTGCTCAACAACTGTGCTTGCCAAAGATTCTGCGCTGTTCCAGAAAGCCTGCGTGTATCGGATGCAACGATATGAACAAATCGTTTCCATTCAATTTGCTTAAGCTGCCCATCATAAAGTTGCCCTCAGATTTTTATTTAAGGGTGTCATAACGTCCCTGGTCATTGCGCAAATGTGACAATCAGCGCAGTTGCGAGTTGGGGAGTGGATGCCGTAAAAGTAAAAATGAAATCACCACCAAGAGGAAAATGATGATAAAAGGTGGCCCTTTTTAGTTCAGACAGGCTATTGCGGTCTTAAAACAAGGCCTTTCCTCAACCCCACCCCTTCAAGTAAAAGAGCATAAATAGACACTTTCATCTGACCTATTCACCAACTGATACCGAGCAAACTTTAGTGTGTCCTCTCCTAAGCCTTCCTGGCTTCTCTGAGAATAAGAAACCAGAATGCTGAGTACCCGGACTAAGTAAGTATTGCAATACTTGACTAATGCTTCCTTTTCATCATTTCTGATATGTAGTTGGTGAGGGGATGTGGCTCAGTTGTAGCGTGCCTGCCTAGGATCCACAAAGCCCTGAGTTCTATGCCCAGCACTGGATAACTCCGACTTGGTGGCACAAGCCCACCAAGTAGACTCAGCACATCCTAGACAGAGGCAGAAGGATCAGTTCAAGTTATCCTTAGCTACACAGAGAGTTCCTGACCATCTTGGACTTAGAGGGGCTCAGGGAGTGGGAGAAGAAAACACTTTTGACTGCACTTAAGTTTCATAAAAATTATTTAGTATTGTGTGTCTAAGATGTGTGTGGAGTTAAAGCCCTAACTTTCCTCTCTTGTTGACATTATAGCTTAAGAGGTCTTTTGTTGCTCTGGGCAGTCCTGGCCGGCTTGGATTTGTTCTGTGGACCAGGCTGACCTCAAACTCAGAGATCTGCCTCCTAAATACTGGGATATGTGCTATCACCCACCGCCAGCTATAACCTGAGTTTTTTTTATATCTTTCCTATACGATTGGTGTTTTCATACGTTCCCAGACCATCTCACTTTCAGCACCAAGCGTAATAGTTACTGTATAGCTATTTCCAATCTAGCGTGTATTAACTAAATTCCGTTTAGGCTGAAATATCCCTAACTTTGAACAAAAAAAAAAAAAAAAAAGGAGCTAGATTTTTCAGGAGGTCACCCCTTTATTACAGCTGAACAAAGGATGCTTCTTGTTTTTTAGTCCTGATAGCTTTTCTTGGCCAGCGTCGTCTGTAACACAGTTGAACACTGGCTGTACAAAAGAAATAAAATAAACACCAGCACTTTTCCTAAACCTTGGTACCAGACCATCCCTGGATCCTGGTGAAGGGACCAGCCCCCCATTTCGGCAGCCATAACATCTGAACTCGTGCTTGCCTGACCTTGCCTTAGTCACTAGGAGGTTAGATGCCTGCCTCATGACAAGGAACCAATCAGAAGTTAGCTGGTGGCACTATGCTTTACGACCCTGGGTGTATTTTATGGACAAGTGCACAGCAATGATGCACAGAGCATAGCAACCACCCTGGGAGGGCCTATGGGCCATAACAACCACTTGGCCAATCAACACAGGCAAGCCCTCCAAGCCTGGAGGCACACCAATCGTGAACCTCTGAGTACCCCTAGACACCCCCTTACGCTGCCCTACAAGATCTCTCTCTGCAGCCGGTTAGAGCTGTCTTCTGCGAGCGAGCCATCCGTCATGGCGGGTGCATGAAAGACCCGAGCTAACATGGGGTTAGCTCATTAAATTACAATAAAGCCTCATGCAGTTTGCAGCAAGCTCTCGAATCTGCCTGGTGATTGGGGTGACCGAGGTCGTGGCCTGGGACCCTGGATACCTGAGTTTTCCGGGGGTCTAACACTGAGGAAAGGGGCCAGATAATCTCAGGAAGATCCTCTAGCTGTTTGTTGCTGTGGCTTGGCATAACAGTAGCTCAGAAGGGAGACGTTCAGAATTTAGCACTGTGCCCACTGAGTGCCTGGCTACTCTTGAATCACTGATGGCTGAGCTGGTTTGCAACTTTTTGACATCATTTGCAACAGCCAAGTTCATGTTTAAATTCAACCAGAATAAAATTAACTTGAACTCTGGCATAGCAGGCTGTCCCCACTCTTCTAATCCATCCCCCCCCCACCCCCTACCCCACCTCCACGCTTCTTCTAAGAACTTAATCACTGTAGCCCAGGCTGGCTTTGAACTTTCTATCTAGATTGAACTTTTGCTCTTTCTACCTCTACCTCAGGAACTCTGTGAGTACAGGCGAATGTGGTGCTAGGAATCCAGATCCTTCTATAAGTTAAGTAAGAGTGATTAACCTATAAAATGGAAAAAATGATAACACAGGAAGCAATCTGGTAACTAAACTACAACCTCAAGCCTACACTGGAGCGTTGAGGTTAGTCAACAAATGAGACCTTTAAAAAAAAAATCTATTCCAGGCATGCTGAAGTATGCCTTTAATCCCATTACTAGGGAGGCAGCGGCAGTCCAATTGCTATTTTTCTGAGGCCAGCCTGGTCTATATAGTGAGTTCCAGGACAGCCAATGCTACATGGTGAAACCCTGTTTATTTTGTTGTTTCTAAAAACACACCTTTAATCCGGTAACGGGCAGATCTTTGTGAGTTCAAGGTCTCCAGTTCTAGGCCAGCCCAGGGCTACACAAGGAGACCCTGTCTCTAAACACACAAGCAAATCTTTCTGCAGTCTTCATTTAGCTATGGAACCATCCTACATCCATTCAAAAATATTCACTGAGGGCTTCATACAAGTGGTGGTGGGTGACAAGCCGGTGTCCATCGAACTGTTTAAGGTAGAACCCTCTACATCAAGTTCAAGTTACTCCCCACATATTAGGTCAGCCTCTAAATTGGGACCAATATCATATTCTCAATATCTAGTAAGTTCTAATTCTCTACTCACCCCCACCCCACGCACATGGTATCCCTTTGTTCGTAAAGTTGATTCTAGTTCCGCTATTGTGAAACAGAGTGAGAAGCTCTACTGAGCCTGTATGGTCAGAGCAATGAGAGAGAAGAGAATAAAGAGGATGGAATGTAGCAAGAGGCACTGTCGCCACCAGCTGCTGTTGTGGAGTCACACAAGAGGTCATCCAGCAGCCATGGGATTTCCCTAGAAGGATTACAAGGAGGAAATGAAACTCAGACCAGTGGAAAGAGATAGAAGGGTGTGTGTCTCCGACTGCCTCTCTAATGCCTCCATTTGCCATTGGTGAAGTTTGACCCCAGAGAGAACAAACGTCCCTGAACTCGGTGCCATCACTCTCTTGCTGTGGCATGATCCCTTGCCCTAGATACAACGCCTCATCTAGCTTTAGATGAGATGGAGCGCTTTCAGGGTGGGGTGACCATTAACTTCAGAAGATGAACAACAACTTGGCACTCATCAGGCTCTGACTAGAGAGAGCGAGGGTACCCAAGATCTTGTCTCCCTGTTAACAAAATAATCAGAGCATGATTTTCCTTCAGTGCTCTAAAATGATCTCAGCGGACTGGGAGCCTCTGCTCACTAAGGCGAGAGGGATCTTTGTCGACTCAGATCTCTCTCTTGTTCCACAGAACTCCAGGATGAGATCTCAGCCTTGGTTGTGGCTGTAAGGCTCTATGATCTCCTGCTTACCTCTCAGTCCTCTAACTAAATAAATTCCTCCAAGTCTATAAGATGGTGACTCAAGTCAAGCTCATGGTTAACATTTACATTTTTAACAAAAACATTGATAACATCTGTTATCTGTGGCAACAACTGACAGACATATTCTTTTGCGGAATTTAGGAGATACAAAAAGAAAACAGAAAAAAGGTAGTAAAAATCAGCAATCATGGAGGAACAAATCTAGTACTGACACTTTAAAGAGGGTATCCTGCTAATAATTTTTCCTGTGAATTTCTGCACATTTATATAAATTCCCAAAGATGGGTTGGTGAGATGTCTGAGTGGGTAAAGAAGTTTTCTGCCAAGTTTGAGGACATGAGTTCAATCCCAGGATCCATAGTGGAAAGAAAGAAACAGTTCCTAAAAGTTCTTCTTTGCCCTCCACACCCAAGACATGGCATACTTGGGTACACACACACACACACACACACACAGACATTTTTCATGTAATAAATTCTTAGATAAGTAAAATTATGCCTTTTCACTTGAGTTTATGTTTAATACAAAGTACATGTCATGACTCAACATGACTCAATCTGACTTCATGGTTCATTTGACCTCCCCCCCATCTTCATCTTTTTCTTCTCCTCCTCCTTCCTCTTCTTTTTCGTCTTCTCCTTTGCCTTGGAAGGCCGGGAGCTTACTATATAGAGCAGGCTGGTCTTGAACTCACAGAGATTCCCTGTCTCTGCCCCTCCCCTAAGTGCTATGATTAAAGATGTTTCCACCGTGATTGGAAGGCGGCACATTTTTTAAATTTTTTTGTGTGTATGAATATCTTGCCTGTGTGTGTGCTCATGTATTCTAGGTTACGGCAGGGTTCAGATGCCCCTAGAACTGGAGTTATAAGTGGTTCAGGGCCACCATGTGGGTGCTAGAACCAAACTCTGGTCCTCTGTAAAAGCAACAAGTGCTCTTAACCACAGAGCCTAGCTCCTGCAAATAATTCTTTTTTTTTTTTTTTTTAATTTTGGTTTTTCAAGGCAGGGTTTCTCTGTGGCTTTGGAGGCTGTCCTGGAACTAGCTCTTGTAGACCAGGCTGGTCTTGAACTCAACAAAATGTCAAACTATGGGATACTTGCCCCCAAGAGGATCTCATGGTATCTATTTGGATTTTTTTCTTTTCCTTTTCCTTTTTCTTTTTCTTTCTTTCTTTCTTTTTCTTTTTTTTCTTTTTTTTTTTTTTTTTGGTGTATTTGTTTGTTTGGGCAAGGGATGAAGGTTCCACTGTCAGATGTCAGAAGTCAGCTTGCAGGCATTGTTCTTTCCACCCTGTGTTCCCAGATCGTCAGACAAGTGCCTTCTCCTGCTAAGCCGTTCCTCCAGTCTCCCTGTTTTTGAAACAGGGTCTCATGTAGTCCAGGGTGAACAGCACTTGAATATCTATCTATCTCTAGCATGAACAAGGGCTTAGATTTGGTCCCCAGCACAGAGGCAGGAGAGGGTGAACAGGCAAGTCATCAATATGTCTGAAACATAAACAAAACATAAAACCCAGGCTAGTTGTCTTGGCACCGGTCTTTATCTGAGCACTCAGGAGGCAGAGGGAGGCAAGCTCTTCCTGAGTCAGAGGTCAGCCTGGTCTACATATCAAGTTCCAGGCCAGCCAGAACTACATAATGAGACTCTACATAATGACATTGCTGCATTCAGCCATTGCTTTCTTCTTCCCTGACCACACAATTTTCAATTCCTCTCCCAGGCTGACTTTATCTCAGCAGGCTTTGGTACTTGGCTGCCCTTAGAGAATTCTTGCTTACCCCAACTTCCGTAGTGGCCCCTACCTTCAGTATCCTGTTCTCTAACTTGTTAGAAGAAGGGGAGTTGTGCCTGAGCCACCCCAGTGCATGCTGGACATCAGCCAAATATAAGGCACACCGACTAGGCTCTTGTGTCTGTGTCTGGGAACAGCTGATCATTTTTCTAGCCACAAGAGGTGAAAGGGCTTTCTTCTATCCTGTAGCTTCCCTCTACCTGATCCCAGAGGCCCCACCTGCTAGTCCTGAAGTTCCTAGTTTCCCGAGTGGGTGTTCTCATCACCTCCCTACATAGATTGCATGCCCAGAAAGGGAAAGTGTAGACGCCAAATGCCTCCTTTGTTGGGGCTGTGATGGTGGAAAGACTATAGAGGAACTCAATTTAGGTAGTTTCTAGATAATTCTCATTATACTGATAAACAGTATCCAATGTTGCCTGTAACAGTACAGTTTCAAAGCACTTCTTATCTGCTATCTTGTCCTCATGTTACAACTGGATGGTTTAGTTCCAAGAAAACAGACTCTAAGGCAGAGTCTGCAAGAACTTTCTCAGAAGCAGCGTCTAGAAGACAGGAAGGGAACAAGACTGGGCAGAGTAGGTACTTGGACCCCAATGCAGTTCTATCCAAAGGCTCAGCCTTCTGCCAAGAAGGAGCCTTGGGCTAAGATAGCTCTTCACAGTCTTCCTAAAGGGAGGCAAGAGGCCTGTCCTTTGTACCCCAATGCTGGCAGCTGTATCTGAGTGGCCTCCTGGGAAGACTTGGTCTTGGGTCAACTGCTCAAAGCTGCAAGGCCCAGGCAGATGGAGGGGTCCAGGGGGCAGGCCTGCTCTTGACCAAGGTCAAGTTCTGCCTTTCATGGCAGTTCACATAAAGGAATAGGGGCTCAGAGCACACAACAGATGTACACAGAGCTGGAGAGATGGCTCAGTGGTTAAGAGCACTGCCTGCTCTTCCAGGGGACCAGCTTCATGCCCCACCACCCACATGGTGATTCACAACAATCTGTAACTCCAGTTCCAGTGGATTTGACACCCTCATAGAGACATACATGCAGGCAAAACACCAATGCACATAGAAAGGAAGGAAGGAAGGAAGGAAGGAAGGAAGGAAGGAAGGAAAGAAAGAAATCCTGTCTTGAATCCCCCTACCCCAAAAGTTACATGTCTCACTCCAATTACTTGGAGTAATATATTTTTAGCTGGGAGAGACCTCAGAAAACGACCAGCCCCTCTTATTTTCAGATATATTAAGTAGCTTTTTGATTTGTTCAAAGAAACAAGGCTGGTGTACTACTCTGGCCCCATTTTCTTAGCTATTAAAATGAAATGAACTGTACAATTACAGGTTTTAAGAATCATAGAAAGGAGCTGGACAGTGGTGGCACATGCCTTTAATCCCAGCACTCAGGAGGCAGAGGCAGAGGCAGGTTGATCTCTGTGAGTTCGAGGCCAGCCTGGTCTACAAAGCAAGTTCCAGCACAGCCAGGGCTGTTACACAGAGAAAGCCTGTGTCATAAAACCAAAACCAAAACAAAAGAATCACACAAAAGATATAAAATAAAATTTAATAGACAGGAATGTCATGAGCCATTTAGACACTGTGGCCTGCAGATGGCTTGTGGGTAAAGGCTCTTATGGCACACACCTTATAAAAAGGGAAATGAAAGCTGTCCTCTGCTCTTCATGTGTGTACGGCATACAAAACCACACACACTCATAGTATCAATAAAGACAGATGAAAATATTCACTACATTGAACAATTCCTTCACAAACACTTCATTGTTTGGCCTTTTATTTGTTTGTTTTGGAAACAGGATCTCACTATGTAGCCTCAGCTGGCCTGGAACTCTCTCTGTAGACCAGGCTGGCTTCAAGCTCAAAGAAAGCCACCTGCCTCTGCCTGCCTAGAGCTGGACTTAAGGGTATGTGCCACCATGTGGGGCCAAGATTCCTCAACTATTGCCAACAGGAGGATCACATTTTACATCTTGCAGTGCTTGCACAAAAAATAAGGAGTTTATAATCTAAATTTTGTTTATTTTGGGTTCCTGTTAGAAATGAACCAATATGGGGGAGGGTGTCATAAGACTTTCTGGCACATTGTGATTAGACGTTAATTTTTTTTATTAGACATTAGGTCCTAGGAGGCTTTGGCTGTGAATATTCTGGTGTTTGGAATTCGTGATCACATAACTTTCTGTTCTCCAATGAATAAGGCTGCAGAATTCAGCCTCTTTGGTGCAAGGGAAATACCAGAGTTCCTTCCCCTGAACTCCAGAACTGTCTGTGGAAGGAAAATAACAGATCCAAAACATGTCTTGTGCTTTATCCTGTAGGCTGAGTTCAGAAAGCACCATCAATAGCTAAATGATTCTTCATCTACAAACTATCTCAAAGTTTGTTCTTATTACAGTCTTCACATGGAGACTGGGAATTCCCTGGCTTGTTTGTTTAAATCTGGTTTTTCTAGAGGCAGGGGAGATGGCTCAGCAGTTCAGAGCCCACACTGCTCCCACCTGCCCTGCTCCAGGAAGATCTAATGACTCTGGTCTCCTTAGGAACCTGCACACACATCCCACCCCCATACATACACATAATTAAACATAAAATAAGTCTGTTGTTTTTTGTTGTTGTTGTTTTTTGTTTTTTTATTTTTTGAGACAGGGTTTCTCTGTGTAGCTTTGGAGCCTGTCCTGGCACTCGCTCTGGAGACTAGGCTGGCCTCGAACTCACATCGATCTGCTTGCCTCTGCCTCCCGAGTGCTGGGATTAAAGGCGTGTGCCACCAACACCCGGCATAAAATAAGTCTTTAAAAAACAAATAATTTCTCTCCTGGAAAACTCACAGGGAAGTTTCTTCTTTTAAAAGAAACTATTTGTGGTGGCGCATGCCTTTAATCCCAGCAGTCAGGAGGCAGAGGTAGGCAGAACACTGTGAGTTCGAGAGCCAGCCTGGTCCACAGAGCAAGTTCCAGGATAGGCTCTAGAATCTACACAGAGAAACCCTGTCTCGAAAAACCAATAAGTATACAAGTGAATGAATATTGGAATGAATAAATAAATAAACAAATGAAAGAATTTATCAGGTTGGTGTGGGGACACACTCCTTTAATCCCAGTACTTGGCAGGCAGAGCTCTGAGTTTGAGGCCAGGATATTCTACTTAGAGAGTTCCAGAGCAACCATAGTGAGAGTCTGTCTCCCTAAAAGAAATGTTATTGGTGTGTGTGTGTGTGTGTGTGTGTGTGTGTGTGTGTGTGATGTGTATGGGGTCCATTTGCCAAGGTATTCATTGTTAGTATTAAGGCATCTGTACTGGCCTGTCCTTGGGGTTCTGATAGGATACGCCCTCAGCTGCAGCCACTAAGAGCACCACCTGTGCACAAAAGGGCCCTGCCCACCTCCTGTCTTTTTCTCTCTTCCTCCCTCTCTCCCTCCCTCTCCCCTTTCTCTTTCTCTTCCACCACTCTTGTTCCCAAGGACCAGTCTCTGATCCCTTTTCTACCCCTTCTCTCTCCTCTTCCAATAAACCTCTTATGTGAGTCCTATTGTATAGTGTGACTTATCTCCGAGACATTTTTTAAATTACAACACTCATGTGAAGGTCAGAGGACAACTTAAAAGGAGTTGGTACTCACCTTCTACCACGTGGGTTTAGGAGATCAAACTCAGTTAATCCCAGTACTAGAGAGGCAGAGGCAGGAGCGTTTCTGTGAGATAGAGGCCAGCCTGGTCTACAGAGCAAGTTCTAGGATAGCTAAGGCTACAGAGAAACCATGTCTTGAAAAACCTGAAAAACAGAGAGAGAGAGAGAGAGAGAGAGAGAGAGAGAGAGAGAGAGAGGAAACTCAGGTCATCAGGCTTGTCAGCAAACAGCCCTACCAACTGAATCATCTTGCCAGCCTTGAGTAAGTTGATTTTCCATTCTTTTGATATCCCCAAACAGGGACGACTAGCAATAATGTTGTTCATAGAAACAGTATTGCTGTCTTTAAGGATGAATTAACTATGTGTTGTTACCCAGTAAATCATCCCAAAAATAGTAACATTCATTCATCTTCATTTGTTTTTTTTTACTTAAAAAAAAAAACTTTTTATTTTTAAGGCAGCATCTCATGTATCCCAGCCTGCCCTCAATATACTACTATATAGCCAAGGATCACCTTGAACTTCTGATTCTTTTGCCTCTACTTCCCTGTGAGGAATCGTTTATACTTTGCAGTTTTTCTGTGTTGGGAACTAACTCTGCAGTGTGGATGGGTGGCTCTGGCCAGGCTCAGGTCGTAATATGCTTGGAGCTGAAGCTGTAGGTAGGATGATGAATGCTGGGAGAGCCATTGCGAAGGGTCTTCTTCATACTGTGGTCAAAATGTCTCTGGTCCTCTCCACAATCACTTTTTTTTTTTTTTTTTTGGTTTTATTTTTTGTTTTTCCAGACAGGGTTTCTTTGTCTGACAGCCATGGCTATTCTGAAACTTGATTTGTAGGTCAGGTTGGCTTTAAACTCACAGAGATCTGCCTGCCTCTGTCTTTAGAGTTGCTGGGACTGAAGGGGTGTGCCACCACGCCCGGGCCACACATTGCTTTGCAGAATTGTTTGAACGTCTTCCTAATATGGTTCCTGCTTTGGCCAGCAACCACTGGTTAGAAGCTGACAAGCCAGTAGGACATAAACCCTATAAGTCAGTCCATCTATGCCTGTCAGTAACTCTGGGATGCTTTGAAGCAGCTTCAGCCCTGATATAATGTGGAAAAAGACTCTACACGACATAGATGGAGATGATGCTCACTGGGGACAATCTCGCATGAGGAGTAGGCTGATGTGTGAATTTTAGTCATTCAAATGTCTGGGAAGCAAAGGCACTGCTTTGTGGGTGATCTGACAGCTTCCCCCTAGCACAGGAAGACAAGCCAGACAGGGACTCATTATGAAAACTCCAAGCTCTCCGGGTATTTAAACAGCACCCAGAGCCTCCATCAGAGAAGGCGAGGGGTGGATCTGGCTGCTCCCTGCAGCCAGGCGGAGCCACCCTCAGAATTCCAAGACAAGTGTTTCCAAGAGGCCCTGGAGTTTGCAAGCAAGTAGACAGCCAGAAACAGGAAATACCAGCCTTGCTGTCTGTGCCTCAAACACTCGTGTGTGAGGACTCTTATCCTGCAGACACCTTAACTCTTCTGGAGCCACCAGGGCAAGGATAAGGATTCCAGCGTGTGCCCAGAGTCTACACCCTCAAAGTGGCTGAGCCCTCAGCCCCCAATTCTGATTCTAATAGCCAGCTTCAGCTGGATGGCTGACAGCTAGGGGCTGGGGATATGGCCCAGGTGGTAGAGTGCTTGCTTGTCTAGTATGAGTGCAGCCTTGAGTTCAATCCCCAGCACACTGTAAACAGGAATTTGAGAGACGTAGCAAGGAAGCTCACACGTTCAAGGTCACTAGGAGTTACATATCAGATTTTAAGCCAAAGCTAGCCTGGGTTACATGAGACCCTATCTCAAAAAGGCGGAGGAAAAGAAGGAGAAGGAGGAAAAGGAAGAAGGAAGAGAAGGAGAAGAAAAAGAGAAAAGAAAAGGGAAATCTAGCCCTCTCATATACTAATACTCTATTTTTCTAAATCTTGACCTGAAGAATGCCTTTGATGTCCTCTTTCCCTGAACACAGAAACAGAATTCAGCAGCAGCATGTTTTCTCCGTCTGACTCCAAGGTTTAGCTCACATTCTTGTGCCTTCATTATTGCTATCACTAGCATCTTTTTTTCTAATTGAGCTCTACAGTTTCTCCCACTCCCCTACCCTTCTCCTCTCTCCCACTCCACCCTCCTTGCCTCTCCTACTCCCAATTTACTCAGGAGATCTTGCCCTTTTCCCTTTCCTAGGCAGATCCATGTGGG
Organism: Cricetulus griseus; assembly: GCF_003668045.3. Classification (NCBI taxonomy): domain Eukaryota; kingdom Metazoa; phylum Chordata; class Mammalia; order Rodentia; family Cricetidae; genus Cricetulus; species Cricetulus griseus. The sequence continues at coordinate 270,448,105 of NW_023276806.1, forward strand.
TCTCTTCCAGAGTCCACTTTTTTGACCTAGGTTCTCTGGGCTTGTAGCACTAGCATCTTAATCTGTACCAATGGTCTTTACCTGAGTGATGGATACAAGAATCTTCTAGCTCAGGACCTAGTGTTCTCCACTTGGAGTTTTCTCCGCTCCATCTCGCATCCCATCATGCAATTCAGTATCTCAAGAAACCATCGGGGCTGGAGCGATTCTTCAGAAGTAAAGAGTACTGGCCGCTCTCCCAAAGGACTGGGGATCAATGCCCAGCATCTACATGGAGGTCATGATTGTCTGCAACTCCAGTTAGTTCCAGGGACCTGACCTCCAAGGCCACCAGGTGCGCACATGGTACATATACATACATACATGCATGCATGCATACATATATACATACATACATGGAAATACTTATACATATAAAATAAAAATAAGTAAATACTCTTTAGAGAGAGAGAAAGAGAGAGAGAAAAAGAAAGAAGGAAAGAAAGAAAAACAGCAAACACCACCATGTCACTGGGCCCTTGAGGTGTAATTACCAGAGAGAATGAGCCTCCCTCCCTGTTTTAACCAAAACAGCCTAAACAAAGTGCTTAGATATTGGTATAGCGTTTTAACCCGAATTTTATTCGTCTGCTTATTTTTGGAGACAGAGCCTTTACTATGAAGTCCTGGGTGGCCTGGAATTTGCAATATAGACCAGGCTATCATCCAACTCACAAGGATTTACCTGTCTTTGATGCTCTCCAGGTTGTGTGCTATCAGACTCAGCTTAAGAGATAGGTTCTTTCTGAAGGTTCCGAAGCTGGGTCCAGCTCACTCACTTTGCTAATAAGGAAACTCCACTTCAGTAGAATAAATTTAAATCAAATTCACACTAAATGATTCAAGGTTTGTTCTTACGTTTTTTTTTCCCCCTCTTAATTCTGAATTTCTCACCTTGAGTGTCAAGAAAGGTCATTAAAGTTGTTAAGGAGAACTGACCCAAATCCAGGAATGAATCAGGGCTGTCGAAAAGAACATCTTTTCCCGTTTGTATTCTCCCGGATTTATTCACTGACCTACATAGCGATGTGTCATGGAGTTGACTTTTTAAATAGCCCTTTAATTTTTAATGTGTCCTCCAAGCTAACATCGTGAGACATATCACAAGCCAGTCATGATGCTATGCCTTAAAATTATATCAACCCTCAAAGCTAACCAGAATCACACAAGGGTCCTCCATCCCAGCTTCAAGGTGCTCTGCGATGGAATGTAGAGCTGCTTCCGGGCAGGTTGTGAAATCCCAGAACAAACTAATTAAAAAGGAGACCTCCCAATGAACTTGATTTCACTTTAATCTCACAGGCTTTATTTAACACACTCTTGGAAGGAAAAGCAAGACTTCAGCTCAGCAACACTCAACCTTCAACAGGTTTGAGTGTTACTGGACAATGGGGTAAAAGGGAGCTGTCTCATTTACTGATCTTTGGCCTTAATTCATTCTATTGCAAGATTTTAAAGAACCAGCTTACCAAAGGGCCAGGTCTCTTTTTTTTCTCTAGAACAGCTGTTTGCCTACTGTGTGATCTACACACAGCAAGCACTTGTTACAGACCATCTCTGAGTTTCATTGTCTTCTTCAAGAGTTGTCATCAACCTCATGACATTGTTTTGAGACTAATTGAGATAATGGATGTGAACGAACACTGTCTTTGTATATATATTTGTAAGACAGGGTCTTACTTCTGGATAGCCCTGGCTGTACTTGAATTCCCTAAGTACCCCCAGGCTGGTCTTAAAAACTTCATAGATCTCTTCCTACCTCTGTCTCCTAAGTGCTGGGATTAAAGTAGTGCACCACTACACCTTTCTTCTTTTAACCACAAACAACCCAAAACAGGCTCTCCTGTACCCCTGATTAGCCTCAAACTGGCTATGAACTCAAGGATGACCTTGAACTTCTGATCCTCTTGCTTCTACCTTCCCCAGCACTGGGATCATAGGATTGATTGTACCACAACGCCTGGCTTTTTGTGGTGCTGGGTAGTAAACCAAGGGTTCCATGACTTACCTACAACCACAGTAAGGGAGGGGAGACCTCAGCTAGCTGGCTGTGTGGATGCAGCTGACCAATTTCTAATGTTAATTTGATATGAGCTAGAGTCATTTGGAAAGAGGGAACGTCAATTGAGGAGAAATCTCAAATAGACTGGCCTTTGGACAAGGCTGTGTTACATTACCTTGATTTACGACTGATGTGGGGGGCGCCTATCTCACTATGGGCGGTGCCACTCCTGGACGGGTGCTCCTGGGTTTTTGCAAGAAAGCAGGCTGAGAAAAATCACGAGGAGCAAGTCGGTGAGCAGCACTCCTCCATGGCTTCTGCATCAGCTGCTGCCTCCACGATTCAGTGATGGATTGTGACATGGAACTGTAAGCTGAAACACAAGCACAAGCCATACTACTTATGCGGCAGTCAGAGGACAACCTTTGGGAGTCAGTTTTCTCCTTGTACCATGTGGGTCCTGGGATATCCATCTCAGACTTGACAGCAAGTTCCTTTACCTGTTGAGCCATCCTGCCAAACGGACAAATCCATTTTGCACACCACATCCACTCCTGCTTCAAGGACACGAATCCTTAGGAACAGAGAGACCTCATGTGTTGTTCATCTCTTGAAGGATTAGATGTGTAGGGCAGGAGCATTAGAAGACTCCTTCAAGCCATCCTAAGCACCAATTACGTGCTCAGTATATAGCTGATAGCTTAGGACATCTGTCACGTGATCCATAAAGTGTGATCTAAAAGACCAGGTTTGGATGATGGAAAAGGTGTGACAGGGTGGAGATGAGGGCATGATAGGCTTGCAATAAATATTTATTGAATGAATCAATGAATATAGTAAAATAAACAATCACTTTCTATTCAGTGATGGTGGCACACCTTTGTTTCCCAGCACCTGAAAGCTGGAGGTGGGAGCTCAAGGTCGTCCTAGGCTATGTAGTAAGTTAGGACCACTTCAGACCTTGTCTCAAACAAAGAAATAAGATAAAATAAACTGAAATTATCTCTCTCCTTGAAAATTTGGTTTCATTAACTCAAAAGGTGTAAAGCAGTTGGAATTTATAGAACTGAACAGAGACCAAACAGCTTTACATTTTTGCACAGGTTAAATAGTGGAGGGAAAGAGTGAGATTTCACTTGTAACTGAATATCTGCCTTGTGCACTGTGACCTTGATCTGACCACAGGTACAGCTGCACGCTGCTTCTTACTGCTAAGTGGATGACATCATCGTGGTACTCACCCTCTTTTTTAAATCTCCAGCCACGCTGTTAATCAAGCTCAAGCCCGTAAAGAGAGCTGGTGTCATCTTGCCCTCTGCTGCCTTCCTGCTCGGAAGGCTCCCCCCTTGGCCTCTGGTCACATCCATTTGGCAGGAAGTCCCCTGATCTGATGGCTAAGGACAATGACAGTCTCTCTCCTTGGTAGGCTTGATTCAGCCTTCTACAGAAATACAATATAAATGGAACTGAAGTGTGGTCCTGTAGATAAAATCGCTCCTGATCTTTCAAACGGTTTCCCAGATCACGTCTGAGGGGTGCAGTGGGCAGACAAGAAAGCTAGCATCATATGAGATCAGTGAATGGATCAATGTCTTTACTCAGGGGACAGAATGTGCCTTCCTTCCTTTCCCTCCTTAGTGACATACAGGGTGTCCTGGAGTTTAAGTCCATTGTTTTCTGCCCTTCAGATAGTTTTGTCTACACATACAAAGATACAAAGATTGCCTGGTAGATATATAATATTACTAATTATGCCCTGTGAAGTGGTTTGGACTCTGTGGGAGAGGGTTCCACATAATACAAAGTCTGTAGGATGAAAACACAATTTGCTCACCCTAAAAACAAATAAACCAAAAACCCTCATCTGCTTCCTTAAGTGACATCGGGTAAAGCACAATAGGTGATTGTGATCAATGAATGAATTGTAGCTGAGCGATGCTATGAGGTAGACCTTTGTATGAGTGACTCGCATCTATTATCTCATTGAAGACCCTATTAGAGCATGCTAATTATTGAAATATATGTAGAGAGAATGTAGTTGGTGGGCTGCTGTGAAGAGCTTTGTTGTTGGTTTCATGAACATATTTAACAAGGTTGTGTGCATTCAGCCTCCCTTTCTTTTGCTCTTAAGATTGGATGTCATCCCAGCAGAGGAGAAAGGGAGCTTACAAATCGAGTTTTCTGTTTCATTCTCTAATCATACCTTTATTTGAGGAAGGAATTAAAGTTCAGAAAGCTTAAGGTCACTTAGTTGGTGAATGTTAAAAGCTAATCAATATTTAAAATTTGTTGTATTCATCACTGTGTGTGTGTGTGTGTGTGTGTGTGTGTGATGAGTGTGTGCAGACATGCACGCCATGATGCACACGTGGAGGTCAGAGGACCACTCTGCAGAGTCAGTTTTCTCCTTCCACCTTTTTGTGTGTTCTAGAGATGGAACTCAGGTCATCAGGCTTGCTCTGCAAATATTTCGCCCACAAAGCCGTCTTGCTGGCCGCAGCATCAAAACTTTAAAGTTATTCCTCTATCTCCTGTTCTTAATTTTTAATGTATAGCTGCTGTTTGAAACCTCTGACCTAGAATCGACCACTATTTATTATACTAAGATCTGAGCTCGTTCCTTAACCATTGCCTCAAGAGTCAACTGACTGAATAATATGGGGATCCTAATGGCCCTTCAATTGAGAAGGCTCCATAATGCTTCCTTGTTGTAATGGCATTATTCAGCCTTGGAAGGTTTTCTTTGTTACTATTTTCAAACTAAACATGTAGTATGTCCAGTGGCTGAATTCATCCTTGAGTCCTTAGTAATGATAAAAATAAGAGAGTTTTTGTCAAAACAGTGCATTTTGGAGGGCAGGTTTTGAGGAAGGGTTTCTCTGGGGCTTTGGAGGCTATCTTGGAACTAGCTCTTGTAGACCAGGCTAGTCTCAAACTCACAGAGATCCTCCTGCCTCTACCTCCTGAGTGCTGGGATTAAAGTCGTGTGCCACCACTGCCTGGCTAAAGCAGTGCATTTTTTATGATCGAATGTGTGTGTGTGTGTGTGTGTGTGTGTGTGTGTGTGTGTGTGTGTGTGTGTGTTAGATCAGAGGACAACTTGAAGTAGTCAGTTCTCTCCTACAATGTGGGTCCTAGAGTTGCAACTGAGGTCATCATTTTGCAAGCGGGTATCTCAACCAGCCAAGCCATCTCTCTGGCCCCAGCACCCGGGTAGTAATTTTAAATGTGACAGGAAAATGAAGAGCATTGTGCAGTCTGCAAAAGGTTGCAGTCTAAGGACTGAATTTTAGTGCTCCCTTTGAATTCTAATGAGTTGGTTTACTTAGAAATGTGTTTCAAAACTAAAACAATGATGCTTTTTTTTTTTCCTTTTTTAATTCCTCCCAAGTCCTTCAACCATCCTTAAATGTCAGGTGGTGACGCAGTGAAATGACACCCAGAGGCTTTCATGAATTCGTTGCCAGAAAATTCAGTAATAAAACTTAAATTTATATTCCCCAACACCAGAAATCTCTTATCACCAAAGGACTCTGAAAGTCATGGAGAGAGAGAGATACCCACTTCTGGGTCAGGACACCACGGAGACACAACTCTTTGGATGGCTGATTAATGGAATTATCTCCAATTCCACAGTCATAACATGGAAACAGTCTTGGTTGGGTCTTATTTATTCATTCTACCATCTGCTATCAGGCACTAGAGAAAAGCATTTATATTATATATTCACCACTGAACTTGCGATGCACTGTACCTCTATTTGCCATGTTTATTTGGGCTGATTCGGCTGCCTAGGAAAGCCCATTCTTTGGTCAGACAGTGGTCACCGGGCCTTGGTCACTGACAGAGGCCAGGCCAAGAGTCACCCAGGGCCATCTCCTTACTCTAGAGAATGGATTATAGGGGAAAGATCCCCCAACCCTGCTCCAGGTGTGGACTATCTGCCAGAAGACGGCATTTGGGATGATCGTGGTATTGACCAATCAGTTCTGGAAAGTCATAACTAGGACTCAGTGTCCCTCAGGCAAAGGAAAAGAGTGTCCATACTGGAGTGTATCCGGTGATGCTTATAGTCTTTGTGCTTCTTTGTCACCTGTGACATCTTATTTATAACTGTACCGAAAATGCTGTAACTCTGTGGGCAATCCCCTCCTTAGAGAAATAAAGCTATCATGTCACTCCTGTGTTCTTACGCACTCTTTTGGTTCTTGGTTCTCCACACTTACTTGCCCATGTTGGGACCTGCTCCACTGATTTCAAAATGCTGCCAAGGGACACACTGTAAGTGACTCTTCACGGGTCAAAATGCTATAAAGGCTGAGCACTGACGTGACCCAGCGGGCTCTTTAGTGCTCATCATTACAAGCCTCATGAACCTGTAGTAGGCTCCAAGGAGAAAGCTAAAGAAAACGTCGGCCCAGAAAACGTTTCCAGAAGATGACCATCATTTTGTTACACTCAAAAAGTTTATTGAAGGTCAAGGTGGAGGAGAGGAAGGCTTGAACAAGACCTCTGAGCAGGATTTCTTGTCCCTTCCAGTTCCAGGCACTTTGGGAGCTGCTGCAGGATGCATTGCTATATATAAAGGTGTGAGCTAGGTTCTCTGAGAATCAGTACGACCTTGGCAGAAGCTTCACACAGAGGATGGATTCTCGTTTTGTTGTTTGCTTACTTGCTTGTTTCTTCATCACATCAGCTACCCTGGTGTTCCCACACTGCTTTCACCACTTCTTGGTGTCTCAGCTAAAAATGCCAGGGGCGCTGATGGTGGTAGTGGTGCATACCTTTTATTCCGGCTCTTGGCCCAGCTATTCTACATATTAAGTTCTGGGCCAGCCAGAGCTACATAGTGAGACTCTCTCTCTCAAAAACCAATAATGACAAAAAAAACCCACAAAAACCAAACAAAGCAAAGCAAAGATACACCAAAGGAATAGGGGCTGGAGAGATGGCTCAGTGGTTAAGAACACTGGCTGCTTTTCCAGAAGACCAAGGTTCAGTTCCTAGCATGAGCATGGTAGCTCACAACTGTCTGTAACTCCAGTCTCAGAGGAGCCCCTTATGGCCTCCTCTGGCACCAGGCACACATATGGGACATAGATAAACATGCAGGCAAAACACCTAAACATAACTAAATTAAAAAACAAAGAATTGGTGGTGCAAACCTTTAATCCTGTCACTTGGGAGATAGAGGCAGGCTGATACTTGTGACGAAGGCCATCTTGTCTACATAGCAAGCTCCAGGCCAGCCAGGGCTACATAATAAGATCTTGTCTAAGAAACAAAAAAAAAAAAAAAAAAAAAAAAAAAAGCCAGGAGTGATGGCCAATTTCAAAGATTTTTAAAGCTCGGCGGGATGGGCTCCAGGAGGAGATCGGAAGAGCGTCGTGCAAGGAAAGGCTCCAAAGCTCCGTGGACGCCGAATAAAAAAAAAAAAAAAAAAAAAAAAAAAGAGAAATCAATCAAAGCCTGTTGTCACCTCTCACCTGTTGTGATTCTATCTGGAAATTCACCATCCACCAGATGCTGAGTATCAACGACACTTATCAATGCTGTCCTTCCAGGCTGATCTGGATTTCCACCTTGCCCTGATGCTGTCTGGTTATCCTCATGTATGAGTGGTCCCTCTCTTCTTCCATCTTTTGACAAATGACTCAGTAGACCCAGGCACTGGACATTTCCAGTGCTCCTCTTCTCTGTGCTAGGAATATGCTCTATCTTTAAAACATTTCTTTCTCTGTCTGCTCAAAGGCCTAAAAATAATGTCCCAACTGGTGTCAGTGAATACGCAGTAATCAGGCTGTCATCTCGGACACTACTTCCCCATGGAAAGGGATCAGAAGTTCCTAGGAAGATGGCCAATTCTGAGTCCAGATTGAGACATGATATGTTCAGAATAGCTTGCCACATCAGATATAAACTATATAAAGGCTTACAAGGACCACATCAGAAGGACTCAGTGGCCAATTTGAAGCACCTCCTACTGGCAAAAGATGAGTTGATTGGAGCAACAACAAGAATAATAACCAGAACAGATTGAAATACATAAGATATGCATGCATGCATATATATACACATATGTATACACATATATATACACACACATGTATATTATTTTATGTGTGCATGCAGGAGTTTGTGGAGGTCAGAGACCCATTAGGTCCTTTGGAACTGGAGTTACAGAGGATTATGAGCTACCACGTGGATACAAACTCCAGTCCTCTGCAAGGGTAGCAAGTTCCCTTAACCACTGAGACATCTTTCCAGCCCTCATAAGATCATTTCATAATGTTACTGAAAAGCCAACCAATTGGTCAATATATATGAGATTAGTAGCCTTTAAGAAAAACAATTTTTTGAAAAAGTAAGCATGCATCTTGCCTTTGCTTTGTGAACTGCACTTCTGGGAGCTGTCTAGGAAATAAGGGAGCTGACTCCGTTTGTCTCATAAATGAAGGAGTAATAGAATAATGCGATCACCATGTTTCATACTGAATCGAAGTGTCTAGGCATCTGCCAACATGATTAAAGAGACAGACTGTGCCTCAGATGGAAATCTCTAAGACAAATCAAACACCTCTATCAAGATAAACAAACCTGGCACTGGAGAGATGACAGCTCAGTGGTTAAGAACACTGGCTGCCCTTGTAAAGGAACTGGGTTCAATTCCCAGCACCACATGGCAGCTCACAACCATCTTTAATTCCAGCTGCAGAGGATCCAAGGCCTCTGGCCTCCTCGGCCACTTGTATTCATGTGCACACATCCACACAAAGACACACAACTGTACTTAACTAAACATAAGAAAAAGAATCTTTAAAAATGAAACAAAACCCCTAGAAGTCAAAGAATGTCTTAGGGCCTCATGACTACATTTAGGAAAAGTCCAATTTGTATCTACTGGGGAAAAAAATGACCTAATTTCAGGGATACACGATAAACTATTCATGAATGAAGCAGTATAACATATATGGCTTGCTTATAAATTGTTAGGGGGAGGAAAAGAAGTCAGGAGAATATAAATGAGATGACATAGGAATTTTAAAGAATATAATAGTACTAATTCTTTGAAAATTTCATACAATATATTTTTATTATATTTGTCCCTCCAATCCTTCCCCCAAATCTACCACCTTCTCCCTCTCCTCTAATTCATATCTGTTTTTGAGAACATTTTTTTTTATTTTTAGTGTATAGATGTTTTGCTGTATGTATGTCTGTATATTGTGTGATCCCTGGAACTAGAGGTACAAACAGCTGTGAGCTGCCATGTGGGTGCTGGGAATTGAACCTGGGTCCTCTGTAAGAACAGCCAGTGCTATTAACCACTGAGCCATTTTTCCAGGTCCTTCCTTCCTTCTTTCTTTCTTTCTTTCTTTCTTTCTTTCTTTCTTTCTTTCTTTCTTTCTTTCTTTCGTAACTATTCTGGTCTTCCTGGATGCTCCCTGAGCCTTAGAGATTAGGGGTTGTGCTGTACATGCATCAGTTGGGGGTGGGAAGCCTGTGGTCAATTGTTGGCTGCATTTTGACCATTTGTGGATTTCTGTAACCATATTCATGTGTTTGGGATTCTCAAAACTGGATGAAGATCAAAAGGAGTCATTAATATTTTCCATTATAAAAAAAGTACTTTTACTAATTTTCTTTTTTAAAAGATATAAGTCTCTGGCTTCTAGTGAGAAACTCATTCTACCATCAAATTAGTCATGGGGAAAAAAAAACAAAAACATACAAAGATCTAAAACGTTCTACATCGCAAAACAAAAACCAAAAAAAAAAAAAAAAAAAAAAAAAAAAAAAAAAAAAAAAAATTCCCAGACCCCATAGATTGGCTCACAGTCATCCAGTTCCAGATGATCTGACCACATAGGTACATACTGCCCAGGTATACATGCAGGCAAAATGCTCATATGCATACATAAAAAATAAATTAAAAAAAAACAAATTCCCATAGGGTTCCTAAAACATGGGACAGGGGCAGAGATTAAAGATTACATCACCACTGGGGGTTCATGAACTCTATTTTCTCATCTGATTTTGCCAAGAACTTTCCTTGTGGTCTTTAACAAGATCAGACTTTTCTGCCTTAATTTGGTCCTTCTCCAAACATGGTCAGATCCACATTATCCAGACCGCAGAGTTCCAGCCAACCAGGGCTCTGCCATTTGCATGAAGAGGACTCACTGCCCTTTATTAGAAAAACAATTCAGCTATAGGTACTTATCAACACAATGGATGAGATGGCAAACTGAAAATGACAGCCTTAACAGAAGGGGAAAAAAGTCACATTATGTAAGAGATTGATATTTAACATAGTAGGACTGCTTTTTGTTTTGGGATCTTCTATATAACAAGTGTGTGTGTGTGTGTGTGTGTGTAATTATATCTATACATATATACCTAATTTCCTTTCTATTTGTTTGAAACATGGTAATGAGTTGCTGTATGTGATGGTAAATGCCTTTGATGCCAGAATATAAGAAGCAGAGGCCAGAGGATCACCACAAGAGCTAAGCCTTCCTGGTCTACATAACAAGTTCAAGTCCAGTCAAGCCAAAAGAGTGAGAACCCTGTCTCAAAGGGGAGGGGGAAAATCAAGGAACGGAGGGATAAAAGAAGAGGAGCTCAACAGTTACTGTTTAGTGCCCACTAAATTTCAGATCACTGTACCTCCATTGAACAATTCATAAATGTCTGTCACTGTATCCCCAAGAGATCAGATATCCTCTCCTGGCATCTTTAGGTACCCACATACACACATGCACACATACTCACACAGATACACAAACAAAATAGTATTTTGTAATAGTATTTTGTAGATACAATCTGTTTTCTACACTGGTTCTAATGTATAGTTTATGTTAATTTCCTGTAGGAAAGGCTACACTTTCTCAGATTTTGAGATTTTTTGACGCCAATATCCACAGACAGGCTTGCAATGGAATGAAAAGATAAAGACCCCCTGATGCTGAGACGCCATGCAGACTAGTTTTACTTGTCTGCCGTGCTCCAGAAGTAAATGAAGTGGGAGTAAATGGAATTGATTTCCCCTTTTACCCATCTGGCACCAATTGTTTACAGCTCTGAGGATATTCTGTATGCCAAAGATGTTGAAGGTCATTCTGGGATTCTAGTTGCTTACATAACAACTGGAAAATCCCTTTCTGCTCACCGATAGTGGTCCCTTCTCTACGCGGTTCCCTCCCCCTCTTATGTTTGGACAGACACACTTTCCTAAACACAAGCATATGCCTGCTCTAATCCTCTTCCATATTTGCAAATTATTTTGCCCTTGACTTATCTGGTTTACATTTAGATAGCTTCCCTTAGTGTAAACTTTAAGGTGGCATGGCTATTGGAAACATTTTTTAAATGCAAGAAAAGTCTAAGCCAGGGAATGACATGGCAGCTATAAAATACTTAATAAAGAGGAAGGAGAAAGAGAGGAGAGGAAGGAAGGCAGAGTGTATATGCCAGAAAGTTTGAAAACAACCACAGCTCTTAAAAATGAATGATGAACCAGCAGATAAAATTCTCTCTTCTAGAAATTTCACTTGAAATGCTAATACCCAAACAAAATGGACATTGGGAATCTTGGGTTGGCAAACAATAGAACAGGAAGAAAGCACAATGTTTTTTGTTTTTTGTTTTTGTTACTGTTTTTTGCTTCCTTTTCTTTTCTTTTCTTTCTTTCTTTCCTTCTTTTTTCCTTCTTCTTTTTTTTTTTTTTTTTTTTTTGATTTTTTTGAGACAGGGTTTCACTGTGTGGCCTTGGCTGTCCTGGAACTAGCTTTGTGGCTAGTTTCAAACTCACAGAGATTGGCCTATCTCTCCCTCCTGAGTGCTGAGATTAAAGTTGTGTGGCACCACCACCTTCAACAGCTTTATTTATATGGAGTGGTGGACTCTATCCATATGGCAGTTGTTAGCAGCTCTTTCTCCTAGGCTCAGCATAAATGGGAGAGAATTAAGCCAGGATTATAAACAAGGGGTTAGAGTCTAAACAACGGGGGGTGAGCTCTTCTCCATCCCTGTTGTCTCCAATCCTTGTAGCTACCTTCCTACAAACTGTTGTTCTCAAAGCTACTGTGTTCTAGCATTCCTCCCCAAGACTGGTTGACAGGATCTCAAAACCAGCCCAGTGTCCATGCTTCCAAGTCTTCCTCACTGAAGACAGTCTCCACATAGCCTTGCTCTGCCTCTAGGGTCCGAGGACCGGTTGTCTGGCCATGAGCTGCTACAGGCATTCACCTAGGACCCAAACCCAGGGTAGATCTCAAACTCACCCTGGGCCCTGGAAAGTCTAAAATCAGGTCCCAAAGTCTAGACTGCAAGAGAATCCCCTAAGAGACCTTATTACGAACCAAAATCCTGGGTTTTAAGAGATTCTGTTTTGTGTGGGATATTGGATATGGTGTCTATGTGTGTAGTGTTTTTTTGTGGCATATGTGCAAATGTATGTACACATATATGAGGAGGCCAGAGGTCAATGCCATGTGTCTTCCACTACCATTCTCCATCTTACTCTTTGAGATAGGTTCTCATTGAACCTGGAGCTCACTGATATAACTAGGCTGACTAGCTAGAGAGTACTAGGGATCTGCCTGTCTCCACCTACTCAGTGCTTGGGATGTCACCATACTTGGCTTCTCTCTGAGTGCCTGGGATTTGAACTCATGTCCTCGTACTTGCACTACAAGCACTTAACTGAAGGAGCCATCTGCCCAGCCCTGACTGTCAGGGATTCTGATCTATAAACTCTTCGGTCAGACCTAGGAATGCATATTTCTATGAAACCCTCAGTTGTATCTGTTTCCTGTGATGCAAGGACCATAGGCTGTGCAGAACAGGTAGAGGTGGTGTCAGATATCAGTCGACACATTCAATATTCCCCGAGAAAAAGGTGTCACTTGGTACGTAAACAAAGCCAACTAAAACAAACTTTATGACAGGTTGGTCTTGGCCACATGAGGACTTTCTCGGGACTCTGCCACTTGCTTTCCTATTTGCTTTCAGCTCCCTGAAGCTCCTTGCTCACAAACTCCAGCCTTGGCACAGGAACCTCAGTGCATGATTTACACCTCCTGTGGTTGTAGCCTTAGCTTTGCCTCTCGAGGGCTGTTTCTTTCTAGCCTTACATTGTTCTAGGAAATCATCCAAAGTTCCAGATCACTGAGAATGGGGTGTGGCCGAAATTATTTCCATATCCAGTTTCTTTCCCCTTCCAGGCACAAGTGACACAGAACTCCTCCACCTCCAGCGGTTGGCAGGAGTTAAGGGATTCATCCTGACTGGTGAAAGAGGAGCTGAAGTGGTCCAAGTGGGATTTCCCAGGGCCTCCCTCTCCTTCCACCACCCCTTCCTGGCCTTGTGTTTCTGTCAAGGCAACTGTGACCTGATAGAGATTTCAGTAGCCCAGCCCTTCCATAGCTGGGTGGAGCAGATTTTTGATTCAATGGAGCACCTTGTATGAGCAATAAACAAAAGCTGTGTTGTTTTGTCCTGTGAACAAGAACTTCCAGAAAGAAGCTGTGTACCCAAAGATTGATAGACTGATTAGAATGGCAGTGATGCAGCGAGCTTGCAATGCTGTAGGTCCAGACCTTATCTCACGTTAGCTTTTGCTTCTTGGACACCTATCCCTTGCCTACCTATATTTTGGAATTTACGTCTTGTAACTAACAGACAAAAACAGTTGGGGCCAGGCAGGGTGGCATATGCCTTTAATCCTAGCACTGGGGAGGCAGAGGCAGAGGCAGGCAGATCTCTGTGAGTTCAAGGCCAGCCTGCTCTTTAAAGAGAGTTCCAGGACAGTCTCCAAATCTACAGAGAAACCCTGTCTCAAACAAACAAACAAACAAACAAAAAACAAAACAAAACAAAACAAAAAAAAAACATGGAGGCTGGAGAGATGGCTCAGTGGTTAAGAGCAGTGGCTGCTCTTCCAGAGGACCTGGGTTCTATTCCCAGCACCCGTAAGGCAGCTCACACCTGTCTGTAACACCAGTTAGTTCCAGGGGACCTGGTATTCTTACGCCAATGCATATTAAATAAAGTATTAAAAAACAAAACAAAAACAAAATACAAAACAAAACAAAAACAAAAAACAACACCAAGAACAAAAAGCTGTTGGAAAGCTACACTCAACCTTGCTCCTCCCATTCCAAATCTTGCCCCTGAGAAAGCCTGCCAAGACCATGCCTACAGGCTGTTTAAGGCACGCTTTCCTCACCCCCCTCCTGCCCCCTCCCACAAACACATGGTTCTCCCTGGTGATTTTTTCCCCTGCCCCCACCGCCTAGGAACCATTTTTAATCATTAAACCTAGACTTTTAATTCAGTCTAATACAATTCATTGCATTGGCAGAGAGAGTTAATATCAGTAATATCGGGGTAGAGAAACATTTGGAATTTAACAGACCGCTAGCCCAAAAGCTAAGAATCTCATCAGAGAGAATATAATGCCTATAGGAGATCCACCATTTTTGTTTTGTTTTGAAACAAGATCTCATTGTGTAGCCTTGGCTAGCCTAGAGCTTTGTATGTAGACCAGGCTGGCCTCAAAGTCACAAAGATATACCTCCTAAGGCTTCCCAAGCCCAGGGACTAAAGGTATGTACCACCATGCTCTGTTTGAGACTTGCTTTTTTTCCCCCATGTGCATTAGTGTTTTGCCTCAATGTATGTCTGTGTGAGGGTGTTGGGTCTCCTGGAACTGGAGTTACAATAGTTGTGAGCTGCCATGTGTGTACTGGGAACTGAACCTGGGTACTTGGGAAGAGCGGTCAGTACTCGTAACAACTGAGCCATCTCTCCAGCTCAGAAAGCCACCATCTTGCTGTAACCACCTCTCCGATGTAGTCACTGTGTTGGTTTGAAAGAAAATGGCCTCCAAAGGGAGTGGCACTATTGGAAAGTGTGGCCTTATTAGAGGAAGTGTGTCACTGTGGAGGCGGGCTTTGAGGGCTCATATTTGTTCAAGTCACAGTGCTAGGGAAGCTGAGATAGGAGGATTGCTGTGGCTTGCCAACCAGTCAGCTTATTCCTAATTATAGTCAGCCCCGGGCCCTGTAAAATACCAGGTCTCACCCTGGACCCAGGATGCTGGCACAAGTCTTTAATCCTAGCACTCAGGAGGCAAAGGCAAGTGGATCTCTGAGTTCAAGGCCAACCTGACATTTTTATAGTGAGTACCAGGTCAACCAGAGTCACATAGTGTGATCCTGCTCAAAAAAAAAAAAAAAAAAAAAAAAAAGGAAGAAGAAAGAAAAAAAAGAAAAAGTGGGTGAGGTCTGAGGAATACTATCCAAGACCTCTGGCCTCTACACACCACACACACACACACACACACACACACACACACACACACACACGTGCACATGTTCTCGAGTATAAAGTGTTAGACCCCCGGAAAACTCAGATATCCAGGGTCCCAGGCCACGACCTCGGTCACCCCAATCACCAGGCAGATTCGAGAGCTTGCTGCAAACTGCATGAGGCTTTATTGTAATTTAACGAGCTAATCCCATGTTAGCTCGGGTCTTTCACCAACCCGCCATGGCAGATGGCTAGAAAAGACAGCTCCTTGGGGCTCCCAAGAGATCTTGTAAGGCAGTGTAAGGGGAGTGTCTAGGGGTATGCACAGGTTCAGGATTGGTGTGCCTCCAGGCTTGGAGGGCTTGCCCTGTGTTGATTGGCCAAGTGGTTGTTATGGCCCATAGGCCCTCCCAGGGTGGTTGCTATGCTCTGTGCGTCATTGCTGTGCGCTTGTCTGTAAAGTACACCCAGGGTCATAAAGCATAGCGCCACCAGCTAGCTTCTGATTGGTTCCTTGTCACAAGGCAGGCATCTGATTTTCTAGTGTCTAGGACAAGGTCAGACAAGCAAGTGTTCGGCTGTTATGCCAAAAGGGGAGCTGGTCCCTTCAAAAGTATTATACAACTTTATGTTAATAGAAATGGACTTGTTTTTTTTTTTTTATTTGTTTGTGTGTGTCAACACACACACACAACAAAAATATACCCATTATCTCAAAGGCTGTAAAATGGTTTATTCTGAAGCCAAATTTAAATGACCGTGGCCCAGGAAACACAGAACTAGGTTGCCTCGGGTTCCATGTTCCCACATGAAAGCAGTTTCCTGAGGTTTTGCAGTGGCAGAACAAAGAAAGTCATAAATTAAGGCAATTTAAAAATTTTATTGGTGGGTATCTTAGTGTTTCTATTGTTGTGAAGGGACACCATGACCCCCACACCCAGCATTCTACATGGTACTGTCATGTTTATATGACAAGCACTTTACCAACTGAGCAACCTCTCTCTCTCTCTCTCTCTCTCTCTCTCTCTCTCTCTCTCTCTCCTCTCTCTCTTGTCTTTTTGAGACAAGTTTTCTCTGTGTAACAGCCTTGACTGTCCTGGAACTAGCTTTGTAGACCAGGATGGCTTCATACTCACAGAGATCTGCCTGTCTCTGCCTCCTGAATGCTGGGATCAAAGGCATGCATCACCACCAGGCTGTCTGAACTATGTCTATCCCAAGTGATACTGTACTTTGATGGTTTCTCCAAAGTGACCAGGGTCTTTCATTGATATCCGATGACTGCATTAGAGCATTCAACTTCCTTGTGATGCAGACAGTGTAACAAGTCAACTCCATGTAGGGGTAATGGTTGCACGAACATCTTTACTGAAGTAACTATATCTTTAGTCTGAAATAAACATTCAGGGAATCTCTTGACCAAGTAGACTGTGGGCATTGTGACCCTGACTAGCATGTAACCCATGGGTTCTCATTAATCTCTTTTAAAAATTAAATGTAATGTAATTGAGTATATTTGGGTGTTTTCCACAGATGTATGTCTGTATGCCATGTGTGTGATAGTGCCCACAGAGGCCAGAAGGGGACATCAGATTCGCTGGGACTGGAGTTACAGACAGTTGTGTGCTGGTACTGGGAATCAAAGCCATGTCCTCCGGAAGAGCAGCCAGAGTTCTTAACTGCTGAGCCATCTCTCAGCCCTGATTACCATTTAATAAATCTCAAATCTGAGATTTAAGATTGACCGCTTTAATGGGTGCTGAATCTAATCTGGACTGAGTTCTCTGTTACTTCTCCGTGTTTGCAGTTGTGTGACATAAAGCCTCTCATAGGCCTCGAAAGTTCCAACTGGTATCGGATTCTGATGAAGTATATCAAAAGGGTGAAGTCACATTTTTCCACTGAATTTTTCTGTATTTCTCATGGAAGCTGGGGGCAGTCATAGTCCCAGAGAGTCTGTTAAGTCTGGCTGCAGTGGATTTGTATCTGACTGTTCTCCTTAAACACTCTTATTGCCAGACAAGGCAAGTTGCTTTGTCTAGACTGTCCTTGTTTTTTACCTCTGCTTACTTTCAACTGTGCAGCTGGCAGAATGGCCCTGAACAGATTCTTCCGAAGTGGCTGTGCCTGGTTCCTGGCCCACAAAAAGATGCAAACTGGCAATTTTCTTTGGTCATGCATTCCCTTCTCTACCCTTCCCCCTTCTAAATTCTTTGCTGCTTTTAGAAGCTGTAAGTGTGTGTGTGAGTGTGTGTGTGTGTGTGTGTGTGTGTGTGTGTGTGTGCGTGCGCGCGAGCGAGCACACGCGTGCTTGCATGTGTGCTTGCATGTGTATGTGCATGTGTGTGCCTGTTTGTGTGCTCACATGTATGTGCATGTGTGTGCATATGTGTGCCTGTCTCTGTGTCTGTGCTCATGTGTGCTCACATATGTGTGTCTGTGTGTGTGTGCTTGTGTGTCTTCATTTGCACAAATCTGGTTGACTTTCTGGGCTGTGGTCCAGATGAGTCTAGTGTTGTTTACTGCCTCTCAGAGTCTTCTTGGGAGGCTAGTGTTTTAATTAAGACCATATTGATCTCAGATACTAAAAACTGCCATCTGACCCAAAATCTCTCTGCACTTGAAGCCTTCTCACCAGACTTCCCACTGAGCATTACTCCCTTAAAAGGATGGCAAGCTACTTTGAACATATGTGGAGTGGGGGAGAGAGGAAGAAGTGATGGAGAAGAAAGAGAGAGAGAGAGAGAGAGAGAGAGAGAGAGAGAGAACCAAGCAATTTGCTTTTTTTTTTTGTTTTTTTTGGTTTTTCAAGACAGGGTTTCTCTGTGTAGCTTTGGAGTCTATCCTGGCACTCGTTCTGGAGACCAGGCTGGCCTCGAACTCACAGAGATCCACCTGCCTCTGCCTCCCGAGTGCTGTGATTAAAGGCATGTGCCACCAACGTCCAGCGCAATCTGCTCTTTTTAATTGTGGTGGCTTGAATGATAATGGCCCTCACAGGCTCATATATTTGAATGCTTGGGCTCTAGCTGGTGGAACTGTTTGGCAAGGATTAGGAGGTGTGGTCTTGCTGGAAGCGGTGTGTCTGAGTCACTGAGGGTAGGCTATGAGTTTCAAAAGCCCACGCCATTCTCAGTCCTTTTTCTGCTTCCTGCTTGTGGATGGGATTTAAGTTCTCAGGTTCTGCTCCAGTGCTGCGCTTGTCTTCCTGATTTTACGTTTTCCACCATGTTGGTCATGGGCTCTAACCCTCTGGAACTGTGATTTCAAAAATTTTTAAACAAATTGCTTTGGTCATGATGTTTTGTCTTAGCAATAGAAAGGTAGCTATTAGTCTTCTCAGTATGTATACCTTCCTGGCCTTTTGATATAGATTTTCTTTTTTTCCCTGTGAGACAAGGTTTCTCTGTATAGCCCTGGCTGCCCTGGAACTGGCTATATAGACCAGGCTGGTCTTGACCTCAGAGATCCACCTGCCTCTGCTTTCCAAGTGCTTGGATTAAAGGCCTGTGTCACCACTGGCCAGTGGACATAAAGTATAGACTGAGGTACACTTTGGCTACCATTTTTCATTTTTCTACCTTTTAGTTAATTTACCTTTCCAAGAAAATTTTTATATCAGTAATGTGCATCTGAAATCAAGGACAAAGCTGGAGTGTAGCTCAATTGGCAAATTGCTCACTGTCTTAGTTAGGGTTTCTATGCTGTGCTGAAAATGCCATGTCCAAAGAGTAAGTTGGGAGGAAAGGGTTTAGTAGGGTTACACCTCAGCATTGCTGTTCATCACCGAAGGAAGTCAGGATAGGAACTCAAACAGAGCAGGGTCCTGCAGGCAGGAGCTAATGGCAGAGGCAACGAAGGAGAGCTGTTTACTGGATTGCTTCCCCAGGCTTGCTCAATCTACTTTCTTATAGAGCCCAGGGCCACCAGCCCAGGGATGGGATCACCCACCATGGGCTGGGCCCTCCTGCATTGATCACTAAATGAGAAAATGCCTTACAGCTGGATCTCGTGGAGGCATTTCCTCAGCTGAGGCTCCTTCCTCTGATGACTCTAGCTTGTGTCAAGTTGACACACAAAACCACCCAGTACAGTTGCTCGACACACACAAACTCCTGTGCTTGAGCCTCAGCACCACATAAACTGGAAGTGGTGGTACACAGTTGTAACTGCAGACAGCAGGTCATAAGTTCAAGGTCATCTTCTGCTATACAGTAGATTTGAGGTTAGCCTGGGCTATGTAAGACTCTGTCTTGAAAACAAATAAACACTCAAGTGTGGGGTAGAACACTGAATTTTGAATGCAGCAATTATTTCAATTAGTCACTTTAATTTGATAATACCTATCTGCCAAGTCCCTCTTCTGTGATAGGTCAGGATTGCCTTCACAAATACCCTTTCCTTTTTAATATTTTAAAGTAATTGTTTTGAATATCAGTAATCAAAGTGGGAAAATACACAAATAATCAGACTAAACTGGGGAGGGAGAGGAAAAACCATTGCCTTGGTTTAGCTTCCCTAGCCCAGAGGGAGACTCTAAAACGAGGATTTAGGTAGAAGTAGTTTTTCCTCTCATGTGTATATGCATGATACTTATGTGTGTAGTGTATGTACACATGCATGTTGTATATAAGCATGTGTTTGGTTGTCTTTTACTCTTTGCTCTCTTATTGGGGGGCCTGCCACCCAGTTCCCAAATAAATACATGGGGGCTTATCCTTTCTTATGAATGCCTAACCTTAGCTTGGCTTGTTTCTAGCCAGCTTTTCTTAAATTAACCTGTCTACCTCTTGCCTCTGGACTTTCACCTTTTTCTATTTCTGTATATCTTTTCTTTCCTTCTTATCCTGTGTCTGGATGTGTGGCTGGCCCCTTCTTTTCTTGCTCCTTCAATCCTCTCTTCCCAGATTTCTCCTCCTATTTATTCTGTGTCTGCCAGCCCTCCCTTTCCTTTCTCCTGCCTAGCTATTGACCGTTCAGCTCTTTATTAATCAGGTGTTTTAGACAGTCACAGAATCACAGTTTCGCAGAGTCAAACAAATACAACATAAAAGAACACAACACATGTCTGCATCATTAGAACAAATATTCCACAGCATAAATGAATGGAAGACATCTTAAGATAATATTCCACAGCATAGGCCTGTGTTCCTGCTCATATGAGCACATGTGACCATCACTTTCTGCATTATGCTTTCGAGACAGTTTTTCCCTGAACCTAGGATAGACGGGCAAGCATCACATCCCAGTGATCCTCTTGTTTCCACCCGGCACCTGGGGTTACAGGCAAGCACATGACCATGCCCAGCTTTAAACGTGAGTACTGGGGATCTGAACTCAGGTCTTTATGCTTGTGTATCAAGCACCCATATCCCCTGATTTATCATCCCAACCTTCAAGTAATTTTAACTGGGGCACTACCCTAGGGAGTTAAAATAGGAAGGAGGAATGTCAAATAGACAGAAGTGTTATGCTAAGTTTGTGAGACCCCAAAAATGACCACCTAGGAGACAGCTCACTGATGCAAACACATAAGGTTTAATGTTAAGTTACAAGCCTCGGCAGGAACCCTGTCCAGCAAAGTGGCACAGCAGCTGCAGGTAAAGGGTGCCTGGCCTCAATTGCAAGGGGCTTTTAATGGGGAAAAAATGCAAGCAGGGTGGTACGTGCCTTGGCTGTTCAGGATTGGGTAAGAGTAGGTGACCTTTGGATTCATTGACGTGGGGGCTAGGGGAATTTCAAAAGTGTTACTAACAGTTGCCCACAAGGACAGTTGTGACGAGAAGATGTTATTTATCAAAATTAGTCATTGCCTGACCACCCGGAGGGGGGTCACTCTGTCCGGGGTGGGCACAGTTTGGGTGCTCCTTGGAATTGTTTATGGTTCCTTGGCTGGAGCTGAATCAGCCTTGTGCCACGCAGGGAATTTCTCAAGGAGGCTTTTTCTGAGGATGGAGTTAACGCCATCCTCTCCAGTTTACCTTGCTCTTATAAGAAGATCAGGAAGCCACAAAAGAATTGCCATATAGCGTGACATCCTGTTGTAGGAAACTAGCTGAGTCCTGCTGGGGAACTCTGCCAGATGATATAGAACATTCCTTGGGAGTGTCTCACCTCACTAGGTGCTGTAGCATTTATCCCTGAACTTGGCTGAGGCTGTATTAGGGAAGTTAATTCTTGGCCACTGCTTGCCTGCGCTGCACAGCCTGCCTTGACTATTAGGCCAAAGGAAAACCCTCAGCAGACAGTTCCTCTGAGGAAGCAGCTATTGGCTATAGAGATATGGGAAGCCTGACAGCATCAGACAACTATCAAAGGCAGTCAGTCACTCACTTTTGACAGTAATGGTATCCATGAAAATTAAAGCAATGGTGAAATACTGTTTTTTTGACATATTTTAATAAACTTCTTACATAATAGAGAGTAGAAATGACCCACACACACAGAGGGGAGAGTTCTTGAAAAGTGGCTCTTGTGTGTTGCTAGTAAGAGTCAAAGTTGGTACAATCTTTCTGGAAGGGCACTTTGGGATAGAATCAAAAGTTTTCAAATATGCTTCTTTTTAATTCATAAACTCTGCTTCTAAGAACAAGTTTGAAGTGGACGATCAGATGATCACTTAGTTCTGCTTCTAAAGAGAAAGAACCTGACACATATAAATGTCTAATAAGAAGCCCGTGGCTAGTCCTTTTCCATCTGTCCATCCACGCTCTGTCTGACTGTGTTAGTTCTTTTCCCCTGTAGTGACTAAAATTCCTGACAAAACAGCTGGTGGAAAAAGAGGATTGGGTCTGTGGCTGTTCAGGCTGGTATTCTTCAGGGCCGTGGTGGTTGGAGCATATAGGAGAACTGTTATTCCTGTATTCTTCAGGGTCGTGGTGGCTGGAGCATGTGGTAGAGCCCGTTATTCCTTTCTTGGTAGATGGGAAGCAGAGAGTGCACACAAGAGGTGGTCACTGTAAGCAAGCTATAGCTCCCTGGGTGCATCCCCAGTGACTTACTTCCTCCAATATGGCCTCTCCTTCTGCCTTTCACAGCCATCATCTGATGAATCTAATCCCTGGGTCACAACTGTGGGAATCTAACTGTCTCTAGAAATGCCTTCCCTGGTCCACCCAAGGATGCTCTACTCACCTCCAGGTGAGTCTTCTTCCCTCTCCTCCCCTCCTTTTCCTTTTTAAAAAAGAACAATTTTATTTTTTTATCATGTACGTGTATATGCATCTGTGGAGGCCAGAAGAGAGTCTTGGGTCCCCTGAAACTGGAGTTAAAGGCAGTAGTGAGTGGACCAATGTGGGTGCTAGGACTTGAACTCTGAACTGCTGCAAGGGCAGCAACTGCTTTAACCTCTGAGCTATCTCTCCAGTTGAACATCTCCTCATATCCTTTCCTTCTTTCCCTCTTTTCCTCTCCCCCTTCTTCCTTTCTTTAATTTTGAGACAAAATCTTGTTGGTAGCCTAGACTGGCCTTGAACTTGTGCTACAGCCCAGGTGATACAGTCCAGACTGGCCTTGAACTCAAGGTAGTTCTTCCTCAGTTTTCCAAGTGTTAAGGTTTAAAGTATATGCTATCTTGCCTTGCTCTTTCTTAATTTTGTTTTGTTTTTGCTTTCTGAGGTAGGGTAACAGCTCTGGGTGTCCTGGAACTCTCTTTGTAGACCAGGCTGGCCTCAAACTCATAGAGATCCGCCTGCCTCTGCCTCCTAAGGGCTGGGGTTAAAGATGTATACCACCACCTTCTGGCTTCTTCTTCTTTTTATTAATTTAATGTTTTTGAGAGGGAGGACATTGAAACAGGTCTTTCACAGCAGTTCTTAACCAGTAGGTAGAGACCCCTGGGGCAGGCAGTGTCGAACAACCCTTTCACAGGGATCACCTATCAGATACCCTGCATATCAGACTTCTACATTATAATAGCAAAATTACAGTAGCAATGAAATAATTTTATGATGGGGGGGGTCACCACAACATGAAGAACTGTATTAAGGGGTTGCTGCAGTAGGAAGGTTGAGAACCACTGCGACAGAAGATGAAGGGGACTGACTGTTGAATTCAGTGGTTACCCAGGGCCCCCCAAAATTTAAGAATTAGATTAAGGACCACAGATCTCTGGCATTGCTTAGCCGCTTATCCGAACAGAGAATCAGGAGAGAGCAAAACAGCCTAAGGGGGGTCTCTTAAAGTCTCTCTGGACAATGGGATCCACTTACCTATTTATGCCTTTTTGTCTCTGATGGCGAAAACCGTTTCTGTGTTGGTGTTCTGTGTCTTCCCTTTCACAATCCTGTGAGCTCTTTTGTTTGGGTTATTCCTCTTCAGCTTTGGTCTGAAATAGCCTGGGAAGGGAACTTTGTGTCTTGAAATGATCTGACTTAGCATTGCCTTTTCATGTCTTGAAGTCATTTTTAGCATAATATATTAATCAAAGTTGTCTCATGTATTTCCTCTATGTCTCTTTTTACATGGCTTTTTGTTGTTGTTGTTGTTCTTTTTGTATACCTCTTTTACAAAGAGCCAAATGAAAGTCCCACATTAGAAAATAATTTGGACCAATGATAATCATAGAAATGTTTGGACGATATGGGATTGATTTTTAAGCTTTCTGAACTAAAACTAAGATTAATTCAGATTTTATGTTGCAGCTCAAGGCATTGACAGCGATATTCATCTGCCTATAATTTTCAGGAAGGAGGAACATTTCTTACAACTCCAGTTTTGCATTCGGAGCACAAAGGGCTTGTCCACAGTGATGGCGTTACAGTGATGGCGTTACGTGAAGCAGAGATGAAGCTTCCTATGCTCCTCCTCTGTCCTTTGCATTGGGCTTTGTTGTACTAATTGCACGAATGTGTTTCTATAAAATAACAGGAGACACTTTAAGGCAGCATGGCTATTCACAGTGCTGCTTATTCAGTGCACATTGTTCTTTGCAGGCCCATTTCCCTGTCGATTTCAGTTGGATTAGGGGTGTGCTTTGGGCTTAGTGCTGGCTGGTTTTATGTCAATCAACTAAAGTCATCTGAGAGGAGGGAACCTCAATTAAGAAAATGCCTCCATAAGAGGGGACTGTAGGCAAGCCTGTAGAGCATTTTCTTAACTAGTGATTGATGGGGGAGGGCCCAGCCCAATGTGGGTGGGGCCATCCATGAGCTGGTGGTCCTGGGTTCTATAAGTAAGCCGGTGGACAAGGGACAAGCCAGTAAGCAGTGCCCTCCGTGGTCTTTGCATCAGCTCCTGCCTCCGGCTTCCTGCTTTGAGTTCCTGTCCTGACTTCCTTTGATGATGGTCTACAATGTGGAAGCCTAAGCCAAATAAACCCTTTCCTCCTCAACTTTTTTTTTTTTTTTTTTTTGGCCATAGTGTTTATCGAAACAATAGAGCCCCTAAGATGGGGCTTTAGGTTTGTTTACAAAACTGCTGATAGAATGGAATTCCTCACTGTGAGGTTGCAGCATCGTGACTGACACATCTCAGCAGAAGTGTCACACAACCGATAAAGGTTTTAAAATCAAGCTTCCACAGCACAAAGCTAAAACCAGGACTGACCAATAAGGGAGAAACTGTAGCAGGTGAGGAGGTGCAGCACTCATTTCCAAAACAGAGTCCTCCATGAACAAAAGGAGGCGGGGGAGGGGAAGACGACGACAACAGGGACATGAACACAACATTGATGTAGGACTGCTCGTGTGTGTGTGTGTGTGTGTGTGTGTGTGTGTGTGTGTGTGTGTGTGTGTGTGTGTGTGTGTGTGTGTGTTGGGGGCGGGGACTCCCATGCGTGCTCAGTTTAAGAAGCAAAGATGGCTGGCAGTTGTGGTGGTGCCTGCCTTTTGGGAGGCAGAGGCAGGCAGATCTCTGTGGGTTTGAGGCCAGCCTAAGAACTAGTTCCAGGACAGCCATGCTACACAAAGACACCCCGTCTCAAAAAAAAAAAAAAAAAAAAAAAGAAAGAAACTGAGAAGTCGGGGGAACCAGACCAGAGCCATGACAGGTTTCTAATAGCTCCTGCCAAGGACCAGGCCTTAGCTTCCGTTTATTGGAACCCCCTGGAGCTGAGCAAGCAGCTGTTGGGAAAGCTGCAACCCAGGGGCAACCAATCAGAGGGTACCCCACAGCTTTGTGCAAGCTTAAGAGAACTAAAGATAGATTCTCCCACCCTGCAGCTGAAAAGCCCCTAACCACGGAGCCACCAACCAATCTTAGAACAACCCGAAAACTTTTTGTTTAAATCCACCAATCAGTCCCCCAGACTAAGCTCTCCCCGGAACTTTCCTAACTTGGTTTAAAAAGAAGCCTGCCGGCTTCTCTCGTGGTCGACATGTGCCATCCCAACATGTTGGAATTAATAAAGTACTCTGGCTTATTGTATTCTTCACTGGTGGTCTTTTATGGGAACTTCTTTCCGACCCTAACAGAAACAAAAAAAGAAACAAAGATGGCCAACAGGAGTGCTTACGGACTGCTTAGCTTGCATCAAAAGACGGTGGACCCACATGCTTCTGGAAGCGCCTTGCTTCTTTTGCCAAAAGGGTTGTAGCTGCAGCCAGATAAAAGACCCTTTAAAGGTGCATTGTGTGTGAGTGTGCCCCTAAGGCGGACTGCGAGCTTCACTCAGCTGCTGAAGTCATCTTCTTTCACTTTTCAGGTTATTGACAAGGCTCATAGAGACAACCTGCAAGTTTATCTGCATCCTTCCAGTGGTCCAGCTCTGGCAGGGAGGTGATGAGAGACAAGGTGGAAAAACAGTGACTTGGCCAGTTTTTTTCCACACTCCGAGTGTCTCTGCTTTTTGAAACTTTCCACATAAGACCTCGTTTTTCAATGGCCTGTGAGATGGCTCAGTGGGTAAAGGAGCCTGATGCCAGGCCTGGCGACCCGAGTTCCATCCCAGGCCCACACAGCAGCAGCAGCAGCAGCAGCAGCAGCAGAAGAAGAAGAAGAAGAAGAAGAAGAAGAAGAAGAAGAAGAAGAAGAAGAAGAAGAAGAAGAAGAAGAAGAAAAGACTGCTGCGTGTTATCCTTCAACCTCCATCCACAGCCATGGTGCGGTTTTTGAAGAAGAAGAAGAAGAAGAAGAAGAAAAGACTGCTGCGTGTTATCCTTCAACCTCCATCCACAGCCATGGTGCGGTTTTGCCCCTAACTCCACAGGTATTTTTTTTTTTTTGTAAAGTAATACATAAACTTTTTTAAAGCTAATAATCTGTCCAATAGGCAAGCTTTCTGCCACTGAACCACATCCTCAGGTCTACTCCGTATTTGCCTTTTTTTTCTTTTCTTTCTTTTTTCCAATAATTTAAAAATTATTTTCTAATTAAAAAATTTCATACCATGTATTTTGATCATGTTTTCAACTCCTCTCAGGTCCTCCCCACCTCCCTACCCACCCACCCAACTTTATTTTCCTTCTCTCTCTCTCTCAAAAAAAAGCAAAAACCCCTGAAAACCTGCAAAACCACAAAAATGAAAATCAAAACAGGCAAAAGACCAAAAAAAAAAAAAAAAGTCCAAATAAAGCAATAAGCAATATGAAACAAAAAGTTTGTTTCGTATTGACCAACTGCTTTGATGCATGGGGCCTACCCTGAAATATGGCTAAGAAAACCCATCGAGACTCCACTGGAGGAAACTGATTTTTCCCTTTGCCAGCAGGTACTGATTGCAGTTAGCTCCTTGGGTAGGGGCAGGAGCCTGTGTCCACTTCCCCTCCCAATGCTGGGACACGAACTTGAACCTGTGCAGGTCTAATGCAAGCTGCCGCAGTCTCCTTGAGTTCATATGTGTATTGGTCTTTTTGTGTCTGAAAAACACGGTTTCCTTGGGGTCATCCACCACCTCTGGCTCTTACAGTCTTTCTGCATCCACTTCTGCATCAATCCCTAGGCCTTGAGGGGAGGCTTTGATGAACATATCCCTTATTAGGGCTGAGCAGAAAAAAGTCTCTCTCTCTCACTGTCCAGTTGTGGGTCTCTGAGTTATTCCCATCTACTGCAAGAAGAAGCTTCTCTGGTGAGGGCTGAGTGAGACACTAGTCTATGCTATAGCAATCTCATTAGGGGTCATTTTATTGCTATGTTCCTTCAGCAGAATAACAGTGTTAGGCATCCCCCTAGGCTCTCACATTCTCAGCCACTGTACCAGTTTCAGATATGGTTTCTATCATATGGTGTGGGCCACTAGTTTTCCTTTTCCTTTACCCTGTGTTTACTGTGAAAAAAACAATGTTGTCTCCCCTCCCAGGAGAAGGATGGAGTTTTGGGGTGTTGTGCTGAGCACCATGCAGAGAAAGCACAAAACTTAAAATTTGCAGTATTCCCTTCTTGGCTTACTGCTTTTTCCATACAGCTCCAGTGTATATGACATTTAAAGTCTATTTGCAATCAATAAAGAGTAGTGTGTGTTTGAGGCTAGTGTGGCGATGGCTGCGTTTGAAAGTGGGACTCATCCATGCATAGTCAGAGCCTGTCTTTAAAAAAAAAAAAAAAAAAAAAAAAAAAAAACGAGAATCTGCCTCTGTTGGTTCTATCTGCTTTCTCACTCAAGTATTTACAAATCCACAATTTGAGATTTCTGACGTGACAATGAGTATTGTTCGAAGTTTTATTCTGTGTGAAAGAGAGAGAATGACAGTTAAAGACAGCCTGGAACACTTGTTTATTGGAAAAGATTTTTCAGGGCTGGAGACGTCCCTTAGTTGGTGGAGTGCTTTGCTTAGCGTGCACGAAGTCCTGAGTTCCATTTTCAGCACTGATATAGCAGATACGGTGGCTCTGGCTGGTGATCTCAGCATTTGGGGAGGCAGACACAGGAGAATGAGGAGCTTGAGGTGGTTCTTGGCTACTTGGTGGCTTAGAGGTTGGCCTGGGTTGCAGTGAGACCCTGTCTGAAAAACAAACAAAACAGACTCTGTGTGTGTGTGTGTGTGTGTGTGTGTGACAGAGAGAGAGAGGGGGGTATTTTTAATGAAATGATTTGGCAGAGTTAAACCTCTGGGATATGAAACCATCAATATTTATTTATTTATTTGGCTTTGAAAATTCTGCCTGAATCCCTGTTCTTGAAGTCTCACAGTTAATGCAAAATCACCTCAGAAGCTATTGTGCACATGGGTCAGCTAGCAAAGAAAGGCGGGGCAGGGTGATTTTGCCTAAGGAGATGAACTTGCACAACCAATCCCTTTTGGGGAGTGCACTTCCTGCATCCTTGCAATGGCCACGTCCCCAAGGCACTGAGGAAAATCAGAGGGGATATTGCAACACATCACCCATGGGAATGGATGTGTAAGTGGGTATAAAATTGAAGACATCTGTAAGAACAATGAAGACAACTGAAGGACTATTACCCCAAAGAAGTAAAATACCCAGGCCCTTCTTTGCGAATTGTCCTCTGTGGCTGTTCTCACCACCTGAGTGAGTCAGATTAACCCAACAAGGAGAACTGTAGATTCTTCTCATTTTAACACTTATTACAGCACAGATTTTCCTCATCTAGTGTCAGGTTGGTTGACTCTTAAGCTGTGCGTGTAGGCTCCTTTTCCTCTTGTTAGAGGTGATTATGAATAGTGATGAGGAGTTTGAATGTGCCAGGTGGTGACAGCGGCACACATCTTTAATCCCAGTTTGGAAGATTCCGAGAAGTCCATCTCTTTCTCTTTACTTTCAGGAACAAGATTCTCGACAGTCGTGGTAGTGCACACCTTTAAAGCCAGCACATGGGAAGGCAGAGGCAGGCAGATCTCTGAGTTCAAGGCCAGACTTTGTATGGTCTACAAAGCTACACAGAGAAACCCTGTCTGGAAAAATCAAAAGAAAAAAAAAAAGAAGTTTGAATAAGGTGGGCGGTGGTGTTGTACGTCTTAAATCCCAGAACTTGGGAGGCAGAGGCAGGCAGATTGAAGCTAGCCTGGACTACAGAGTGAGTTTCAGTATTTGAGAAAATAGTTTAGTGTAACTATGAAAAAAAAAGGGGGGGATGAAATTGAAGTCATAAATATTTATCTTAATTTTGTGTGTATGAGTATTTGCCTGCATGTATGTATGTGTACTATGCATGTGTCTCATGCCCAAAGAGGTTGGAAGACAGCCTTAGATCCCCTGGAACTGGAGTTACAGAAAGTTGTGAGCTACCGTATAGGTGTATAGGTGCTGGGAACTGAACCCAGGTCCTCTGCAAGTGCAGCAAGTGTTCTTAACTGCTGAACCTTCTCTCCAGCCCAAGATTGAAGTGTCTTAGCAAAAGAAAGTCTTAGTCAATGTTCTATTGCTGATAATAGACACCACAAAAGAAAGCATTTAACGGGGGCTGGCTTACAGTTCAGAGGTTTAGTCCATTGTCGTCATGATGGGGAGCATGGGGTCTTGCAAGCTGATGTGGTGCTGGAGAGGTAGCTGAGAGTTCTACATCCAGATCTGCAGGCAGCAGGGAAAGAGAGACACTGGAACTGGCCTGAGCATTTGAAGTCCAGCCAGGTGATGGTGGCACATGCCTTTAATCCTGGAACTCTTGGGCAGAAGCAGAAGCAGGTAGATCTCTATGAGTTCAAGGCCAGCCTAGTCTACAATGTGAGTTCTAGGAGAGCCAGGGCTACACAGAGAAACCCTGTCTCAGGAAAAAAAAAGGAAATCCCAAAGCCCAAACCCAGTGACACACTTCCTCCAACAAGGTCACACCTACTCCAACAAGGCCACAGCTCCTAATCCCTGTCAAGTAGTGCCACTCCCTAATGACCAAGCAGTCAAATATATGAGCCTATAGGGGTCATCCCTATTCAAACCATGGCACCCATATACAGGTCTTATATGTGTCTACTTTTGTACCAGTGGTCATGAACAAATCATATCAGTATCTAAAGAGAATCTTGTTCTTTTACTTCTCTATGTAACAACCATGGCTATCCTAGAACCCACTCTATAGACCAGGCTGGCCTTGAACTCACAGAGATCTGTCTGCCTCTGCCTCCCCTTGTGCTGGCTTTAAAGGTGTGCACTACCATGACCCGAGAGAATCTTGTTCTTGAAAGTAAAGAGAAAGAGATGGAATTCACCTGATGCTTCCAAACTATAATTCTGCCATGTTTAACCTTAGTAAAAAAATTCATGAGAGGCAAAATGATGCCTTGTAGAGCAGTTTCTTAGCTTTTCACCAACTGTATGATGTTTACGATGATACAAAGGGATATAAGGAATTCAACATAAACATATTTATGGTTTGAACATAAATATAACTTCAGTCCTTGAAATATTCCAACTTGAACTACATGTGTGTGTGGGGGGATTAGTTTCAGGCTCTTCATAGTTGGTTTCTTCGACCATCCAGGCTTAGTGTGTTTTCTCAAACGCCAATAAGGAATCCAGGAAAACAGCATTTTTGAAACTGGTGTGTGTGTGTAGGTAGGTAGGTAGGTAGGTGAATAAAACCAAGAAAGCCAGGTCCTACCTAGATGCCTGGGAAGATGCATACTGTCTTACTTTCCCTGTTGTTATAAAAAAAATACTGGACAAAGGAATTGGAGGGGGGAATACTGTTGGAATTAAGGAAGGGAGTGTTTGCTTTGGTTCACAGTTTTTAGAAACGGCCCATCATGGGCTGGGGTGGGGGGCAGAGGGGGTCATGGCAGCAGAAAGATTGAGGCAACTGGTCATGTGGCATCTGTAGACAGGAAGAACGATAAATGCTGGTGCTGTATTAACTTTCTTATATATGGTCTGAGGCTCCAGCCCATGGATTAGTGCCACCCTTACTTAGAGTGGATTGTTCCATCTCAGCTAACCCAATCCAGATGTTCCCTTACAGACATAAGGAGGTGACTCTAGATCCTGTGATGCTGATCTCCACGGTTAGCCATCACACACCAGCTAGATAGATACCAAACACTGCTCAGAACTGGCGGCCTTGCGGATGAAGGGGAAGGAGGCAAGCAGGGACTGAACCGAAGTGGATTGGCTGATAGAGGAATAGGGCAGGCAAGAAGGATTTAGGTCCTTTTTATATTCTATACTGCTAGGAGGTGGTTTCCATTACCATTATGGAGCACAGCAGGAGCCTGACTGCTCTTTCAAGAAGAAGAAGAAAAAAAAAGAGTCCCTGAGCTGAAGGAAACCAGATTGGAGCAGTGTGACTCAGGGACACATATGTCAAGAACATTTTGAACTAAAAATGGCTGGGTGAGCCTGGCATAAAATTGATTTGTACTTGGACCTCATGAGTCAAGTGTGGATGAAACTCTGATCTCTTCCCTTCCATGTGGGGTTATCTGAGGACACTCATTTCTCCCATAGCTATCTTCTGCTAGGACCTACTCGTGACCAGCAGCAGGATGGTGAGAATAGAAGCACCAAGTGAATATAAACCTCATCCCTGATTGATGGCCATTACCTAGCCTAGCCTATGTCCAGCCCTGGTTCCGATCATTGGGAACCCAGTGTTTCTCGGTAACACCCCTGCCCTTGGTTGGTTGACTCCCACCATCTAGATTCATAGAAGTTCCTCTCCTCTGGTTAACATCATTTTTTATTAAATCAATTATTATAGTGTCTCGTGTGTGTGTGTATGCATGCATGTGTGTGTATGAGAGGGGGGGGGTGGTCACTGGGGAGGGCACACATGCTGTATGATGTTACATGCTATGCTTAGTCTGTGCAAGCCAGAGAAAAACTTCTAGAGTCATTTCCTTCCTTTCACCATAGGTTGTGGTAGCTGAACTCAGGTTGCCAAGCTTGGAAGCAAGCACCTTTACCTGCTGAGCCATCTGGCCAGACCTAACATTATTTTTGTGACAGCTATCCATATGGTATGATTAGTCTGGCTCATTTGTTTTCTCAGCCACTAAGTATCCTATTGTTTGCACAGTCACTTTTTAATCTGATTTTTTTGTTTTGTTTTGTTTTTGAGACAGTGTTTCTCTATTGCTTTGAAGCCTGTCCTGGAACAAGCTCTGTAGACCAAGCTGGCCTCGAACTCACAGAGTTTGGAGCCTGTCCTGGAACTCACTCTGTAGACCAGGCTGCAGGCTGGCCTCGAACTCACAGAGTTTGGAGCCTGTCCTGGAACTCACTCTGTAGGCCAGGCTGCAGGCTGGCCTCGAACTCACAGAGATCCACCTGCCTGTGCCTCCCAAGTGCTAGGATTAAAGGCGTGTAGCACCACCACAGCCCAATTTTTCTTTAGTAATTATGACTTCTACTACTAATGTAGAAAGTTCCTGGTGCGGCAGGTTCTTATCAATTTCTGGCCTTGCCAGACTTGCTAATGCTTGCTAATCAAATGTGTGTAAAATACGTTCTTGTGATTTTCATCTTTATTCGCCTGTGATCATAGAGCCTGAAGGTTGGCCATGCAGGTTTCCTGTTCTATGGTCTGTCTGCTCATATCCTTGTCGGTTTTATTTTTAAAATGAAAGTAGAGTAGACACAAAGAGAGTTGGCATGAATCTTAAGGAGACAGTTCAGCAAATATTTATAAATTATTGTAATTATATAGGTGTGTGTCCTTCAATGTATTTTTAAAATATAGTAGACTTAATAAATGTTTCCTGGGGCTGGAACGGATCAGTCTACAGACTGCTTGCCTAGCATGCACAGATCCCTGGGTGTGATTCCTTGGCACTCTTGTAATCTCAGAGTTTAGGTAGTAGAGGCAAGAGAATGGAAAATCAATGTCACCCTTGGCTATATCACAAGTATGCGATTAGCTTGAGCTAATAGCAGACCTTGTTTCAAGTTAGTCAATCAATCAATAGACCTTTTCCTAATGGTTTCTAATTGTGAGTTTTGTTGAGGAAGTCTCTCTACATCCTAACAATGGGAACACATTTTCTTTTATTCTGGACATGTAAAGTTTTAGTTCTTTATTAGTCCTAATAATAAAGACATTTTTTGTTTTGTTTATAGAGACAGTCTTGTGTGACCCAAATACCTCTTAAACTCTGGATGCCCCTGCCTCTATCTCCCAAATGCTAGTATTGTAAGCATGGACCACCATACACTGAAAAGTTTTAGCTGTTTACTTCGCATGAATGTGAGATTGTTTGGGGCATACAGGTGCAGAGAGTCTGAAGCAGTGTTCTATTTCATTCCTTACAGATAGCCATTCATTCAAGCACTGTTCAAGCACATTCGTCCTTACCTCTGACCTGCCAATCATCCACCTCCTTTTTGTGTGGTCCTGGTGACAGAGTCCAGGGCCTTGTTCATGTTGGGCAAGAATTCTACCCCTGCCTATGTGTGCGGATCTAATTTCCGGATACTTAATGAAGTCCCTGGTTTACTTTGTCCTTGCTTCTCATGTGATGAAGAAAAGGTGATAGTATCTCTGTATCATTTCTTTCAAGCTTCATGGCTGAGACACTTGTCACAAAAGCCAAATGAATGGGAAACAAGCATTCATTTAACACGTTTTCCACACGCTGGAGCCTTTGGAGGAGACTGGGAGAAACAGCAAAATTTTCCCATTAAAAAAGTTTTGTTTTTTTTTTTTAGGTTTATTTCTTTAATGTGTACGACTGTTTTGTCTGCATTTATGTGTGTGCACCATGTGCATGTCTGTGGAGATCAGAAGAGGGCATTGGATCCAGAGAGTTCTGATCCGTGTGGTTGCTGGACACCAGAACTGGGTCCTCTGCAACGAGCATCCATCCAGTGCTCTTAATCACTGAGCTACCTCTCTGGCTGTAAGCCTCTTTTTTTTTTTTTAAATAACTTGTTTATTTTTATTTTATGTGTATTGATGTTTTACCAGCACTTATATCTATGTGAGGGTGTTGGATCCCCTGGAACTGGAATTACAGACAGGTGTGAGCTGCCATGTGGGTGCTGAGAATTGAACCCAGGTCCTCTGGGAGAGCCTTCAGGGCTCTTAACAACTGAGCCATCTCTCCAGCACCCAAGCCTCTGTCTTTTAATGCTCAGTAGGTTTGACATAGTTTTGTAAAAGTACGATGAGACAAAGGGGGTACAGTCTCATGCTCCAAACTAAGAGAAATGTAGCAGACCTGTGTGTTTGGACTTTTGTTGGTGGCTGAGTCTTGAGAGAGAAGGCTGTTCCTTACCTTTGGGTACAAAAACGTCACCCCTGAAATGAACGGTTCTGCCCCACCTGGTTATGGGACTGAGGGTCTGGCTCTTGGCTGCTGTGGTGATATTTTGTTTATGCTATAACCAATGAAGCTTGCCTGAAGGTCAGAGTGCAGAGCTAGCCATACTAGTTAGCAATAGAGGCCAGGCAGTGGTGGCACACACCTTTTATCCCAGCACTCTGGAGACACAGATAGATGGATCTTTGTTAGCTCAAGGCCATCCTGGGCTACACGAAATTGGTCCAGTCTAAAAGAGAAGCAAGAGCTCACACAAAGGTGATCCTAGCATCACAAGCATCACAAGCCTTTAATCCCAGCACTAAGGAGGTGGAGACAGAAAGGGATATGGCTGAGCAGAAAGAGAATATAAGGTGGGAGGAGACAGGAGCTCAGTGCAGTCTGAGCAGCAGTTAGTCTGAAGCAGTCTGAGGAGGCAGTCAGGAGGCAGTCTGGGGAGGCTGTCTGAGGACAGGATTGCCTCTTCGGTCTGAAGTAGAGGTAAGAGCTAGTGGCTGGCTGTTCTGCTTCTGTGGTCTTTCAGCTCCCCTCCCATCAATATCTGACTCTGGGTTTTTATTAGTAAGAATGACTAGAACTCTTGCTACAGGCCACATTAAAACATATGAATTTGAATGGCTTCCTAGTGTCCCTGTGAATTCAGGAAACCCTGATTTCCTCTTTCTAATTTCACTGTTCTTCCAACACCCAACTCCCCTGCCCCATAGACCAACAAGGCAGGTTGTAGAATTCATCACCCAAGAAGAACGTGTCCAGTCTTTGATTTGTCTTTATGTTTGAAGACTCAACTGGATTGTGATTTTCTCCCCATTAAGACATTCTCTAATTTTGTCAAATATCTAAGCTCTGGAGAAAACCAGCTGTCACCGACTTCCCCGAAATGTCTTGTTTGTTCAGCCTTTCTAGAACAGAGATTTCAGTTGGCCTCCTTCTGCGTGTCACGATGCCTCTTCCTCTTTCAGAATGGATGATTCTGGGGACTGATATGGTGACAATCAGCATGTCAAAACATGAACAACATCTTACCAGAGTCCTTGCGAAGGAGTTTAGGCCTGTAGTGGCGTTATACTAACATGCCTCCTAGTGAGAATGTTATTTATTCACATTGCTGAAAACTTAATTTTTGTTTTCTTTATATAATGAGCTGTCCTTCTCCTTCCTTTCCTCTCACACTCCCTTTCTTTCTTTTAAAGTTTTTATTTTATAGCCAGGTGGTGGTGGCACATATCCTTAATCCCAGCACTGGGGAGGCAGAGGCAGGCAGATCTCTGTGAGTTCAAGGCCAGCCTGGTCTATGGAACGAGTTCCAGGACAGGCTCTGAAACTACAGAGAAACCTATCTCAATAAAACAAACAAACAAACAAAACATTATGTGCTTTGGTGTTTTGCCTGCATGTAATTTATGTGGGAGAGTGTCAGATCCCCTGGAACTGGAGTTACAGACAGTTGTAAGCTGCCATGTGGGTGCTGGGAATTGAACCCATGTCCTCTGGAAGAGCACTGAGTGCTCTTAACCATTGAGCCATATCTTCAGCTCCCCTCTCTTTCTTTCTTATTTCATCAGGATATCATGTAACTCAGTCTGACCTCAACTTTACTGTATAGCAAAGGATGACCTTGAACTTCTGATCTGTGTGCTACTATGTTTTGCTGGGGATAGAACCAAGGGCTCCCCCCACACACACGCCCCCCCCACACAGGGTTTCTCTGTGTAGCTTTGAAGGTTGTCCTGGAACTCACTCTGAAGACCAGGCTGGCCTTGAACTCAGAGTTCTTCCTGCTTCTGCCTCCTGAGTGCTGGGATTAAAGGCGTGCGCCACCAATGCCCGGCTAACCAAGGGCTTTCTTTGTGCACATTAGACAATTGAACTACATCCCCAGCCCTGCTTAGCAAAATAGATTTGATGAAATGATTGCAAAGTTAGAAAGGATCTTACAGAGCTACTCAGATCTCCATTTGTCGTTGTGTATATGTTTGTGGTATGTGTGTATGCTTGCACCCTTGTGTGTCCATGTTGAGTGTCTTCCTGCTATGGGATTCCCTCCTGGGTCCTGTTGCCACTTCAGAGCCCCCAAATAACAGAGACTCTGTTAGTTACAATGCTGCTGTCCAATATCTAGGATTTCTTATTGGCTAGCTGTGTCTTAAGTATTAACCCATAACTACTAACACACACACACACACACACACACACACACACACACACACACACACACACACACACATTTCTACAAGGTCTACCGAGAACACCAGACTCATGCTGCGTTCTCTGCTCCCTGAAATCACATGACGACTCCTACTACATTTCCCAGAATCCTCCTTCTCTCCTAGTCCCACCTATCTTGTTTTCCTATTGGACAACAGTGTTTTATTCCCCCATCATCTTCCCCTGTCACTCTCCACCTTACTTTTTGAACCTGCTGACTCCGGAATATCTAGACTGGCTGTCCAGCAAGCCTAGGGATCTGACTGTCTCCATCTCTGTCCCCTGCCCTACAGGTCTGGATTAAAATAAAATACAAGATGGCTTATTTGTCTAGAACAGAGAAAGAAAGACAGCAAGTGATTGAAGTTTAGAGATTACTGTCCATGTGTTCTGAGATTCCTTTGGGCAATTTACCAGAAGTATATTTAATAATGTTTCCAAGATCACTTGAATCTGACCTAGAACATTCTATAACTCCCATTGACCATAAAACTAAACCGAAGCTTTGTGTTGAATCTGTATATGCATATGTCATGCATGCTGTCTCGAGTTCTAAGAGTGATCAGTGAATTATGAATCCATGTAACACAGAAAACAAAGGCCTCTGTACTTATAATTTATGTCACAATTAAAGACTGAAATCACTTTTATCATATGCAATAGTAAAATGATACTTACTGTCTGTTACATGCCAGAGTAATCCTTGGTTTTTTATTAGAAATGTGTGACTCTTCAGAGTCAAGCATCCTACCTAATGGGACCAGATATTTACATTTGATCACCTTTACCTCCCACCAAAGTTTCCAAAAACTGAGTCTTCATGGCCTAAGGCAGAAGATAAAAAACCAATCAATCAACCAACTGAACAAACAAACAAAAAACCCCAAAACAAGCTGGGCAATGGTGGTGCACACCTTTAATCCCAGCGCAAAGTGAGTTCCAGGACAGCCAGGACTGATATACAGAGAAACCCTGTCTTGAAAAACCAAAAAACAGACAAACAAACAAAAAAACAAAACAGCAATAGGGCCATTCCCCAGTGATAGAGCTTAGAATCCTAGAACATCTCCCTAAAGATAACAGTCCTGTCCTTTTGAGAGCCTTCCTAGCAAAAGTAAGAAGGCACATAGCCAGGTAGAGATGAGTTCTGGTTATTCCCCAGCATTCTGGTTTTAAAGTCATCATACAGTTACAGCTTGCTCCGTGTGTCTATGTGCACCAATGCCAATTTCTTCTTAGGTACAATTTTAACCCTTTACAAATCATCTAGTAAAACATAATAACACATTTGGAAATTTGATTTCTGGAATAGTGCATATGGGATTATCTGAATTGGTCACTTTAGTTTCCACTTACAGTGACTGTCTGATGGAGCTGGATATGGCTCAGTTGGTTGAATGCTTGCTTAGCGACCACAAATCCTTGGGTTCTAGCCCTAGCACCCCATGAACTTTCAAGTGCATGGTGGTGTACACGTTTAGTCCACGGACTCAGGAGATGGAACAGGAGGATACTGAGGACAGCCTGAGCTACAGGATATCCCGTCTCAAAGAAAAAGCACAGCTGTTGCTCAGTAACTGTGAGTACCTGCACAAGACTGGGTTTGCCCATCAACACTTCACCATGAAGATGGGGGGCTCTCTAGGTCTTGAGATACAGGCAGTTAATGGTTGCTGGAGGAGGGACATTTTAGTCAATGGTGTAGCTACTGGCAGGTCACTCATGCTCCTGTAACTAACTTCCCTCGTGCTCCTGTGAGTAACCCTAATGAAACCCATTGGGTCACAGGTAAAAGTAGTTTCTGATAAGCCTGATGACCTCAGCACAACCCTGATACCACATGGTGAAAGGAGGCAACTGTTTCCTGCAAATTGTTCTGTGACCTCACTGGGGCACATATAGCATAGTTATAAATAACTACTATATATTATAATATATATATATATATATATTATATATATATATAGCTAGTTAGTTATTTAGTTAGGCAGTTAGATTTTTTTTTATTCTGGAGCATGATCATGATCACGGCCCAAGAATGTGCATTCAGATTATCCCAAAGACCATGTTCCAAGATGAAAATGGTTTCATGAAGTTGTTATAGTTACAGAACAATAAAAAGTACTCAATCAAATCACTTTTCAAATACATTGATGAGGACATCAGGTGTCCCAAGTTACATTTCTGTTGCTCTGATGAAAATTCTCCCCAACAGCAACACAGAAGAGGAAAGGGGTTCATTTGGATTTATTTAGCTGGGCCATGGTCCATTATTGCAAGGAAGGCAAGTCAGGAACATGGCATCATATCCACAGTCAAAAGCAGAGATAGGATGGATACACACATAGTTTGATTGCTTGCTTGATGGTTCTCTTACACTATTTGGAATCCCTGGCCTAGGGAATGATGCCACCTACAATGGGCTGGGTCTTCTACATCAATTAACAATCAAGACAACCACACACAAACATGTCCAAAGGCAACTCAGATCTAGATAATTCCTAATGAAGACTCCCTTGTCATGCAATGCTAAGCTGTGTCAAGTTGACAGTTAGTTGGGTTAGGGTAAATCAGGGAGTTCTCTGCCGGCAGTTTTAGGTACTGCCTAATGGCATCCTTAGATTTTGGGTGTGAAAGTTAAAGAGTCTGTTATCACATTCCAAAATAAATTGTCTAATAGTCAGGAAGATTAGGTTTGACAAAGAAGTGGGCAACAAGTGGCTGTTAAGGGAACTAAAGATAAGCTCCAGGTGATTTGTTTCCTGATCTTCAACATTCCTACTGTCCACAGACATAAATTCTAATCGGTCAGTCAGCCTTGGAGAATCGTTAACAAAGGTGTGGCTCTGTGTGGAAACTTCAGTTAACAGTGGGAATGTTTATTCCAGTATCATTTTATAGTGATGGCTAAGGAAGGTCATGGTGTTGCAATCTAGGGGACTGGCCAGAAGAATGGGTAAGTGATGTAATCCAACTATTAAAAGCACAAGACTACATGAACACGTTGCAGTAGGGGTAGACATTTACAGTATATTAGAGGGGGAAATGCGGTTTTAAAGAAAAATGGACACACACACACACACACACACACACACACACACACACACACACACACACACACACACTGTATTTAACAGAAGTAAGTGTACACCAAGTAATCAGGTGAGGTTGGCATTGGATGTGGAGCCCTAAGGCAAAAAGGACAGGGTGGAGAATAGAAGCACAAAGCATGGGTTAATGGTCTCAGGGTATGTGAAGTCAAGGATACAATTAATTCAGTCCTTTGCACTTGAGGTTAAAGCTTCAAAGTCCAGGGGCCAAAGAGATAACTCAATAGTTACAGGAGCTTATTCCTCTTGCATAAGACCTGGATTTAGTTTCCAGTACATAATGGCAGCTCACTACTGCCTCTAACCCCAATTCCAGGGTATCTGATGCCCTCTTCTGGCCTCTATAGTCTCCTGTATGCACATGGAGTTCAAGGCCTCCTGTACGCACAGTCTACAGGGTAAGCCAGGGCTCCATGGAGAAATCCTGTCTTGAAAATCAAAACAAACAAAGTCAATATGGGTGCTGGAGAGATATCTCAACAGCTAAGAGCCTTGGATGTTCTTCCAGAGGACCCAGGTTAGATTGCCTGCACCAATATGGTTTGCATTCCAGTTCCAAGGAATCCAATGTCATCTTCTGGCTTCCTCCGGCACCAGACACGTATGTGGCACATAAACAATACGTGCCGACAAACACCTATACTCATTAAATAAATTAAAAATATTTAAAAGGGTCAATGTAGAAAATATAGGCTGAGAGTAGTGTCCTCTTTAAGTTTAAACTAATTAATCCATTACTGGAGAGATGATGGCTCAGTGGTTAAGAGCACCGACTGCTCCTCCAGAGGACCCGGGTTCAATTCCCAGCACCTACATGGCAGTCTTAAATCCAAGACCAGTCTGAGCTACTTGGAACCCTGCCTCAAAATAAGTAAATAAAAGTTTAAAAGGAGTAGTAGTAGTAGTAGTAGTAGTAGTAGTAGTAGTAGAAGAAGAAGAAGAAGAAGAAGAAGAAGAAGAAAGAAAAGAGTCCACAGGAAAACCACATGTGATGATAACAAAAGGTTAAATGTTCTTGGTGTTGGACACTCACCAGCCTCATCATCTTGTCGTCTCTCTTTCTTCAGCCAGATTGTCTTTGGCTCTGCTTTCTCTGGCTTGAGTCTATAGTCGGTACTGGCTGCTTCCTTTGGCTGCTGTCTTGGCAGGCACACTGTTGATATTCCCTTTAAAGAAGCAGAGGGTTCTTGCTTTGGCCACACACAATGTAACCCTCCTCCTGTCTGTTTCTTTCTCCTTTTTTCTTCTTTTCTCCTCCTCTTCCTCCTTCCTCTCCACTTCTCTTCCCCCCCACACACAGGAGCTATTCCTACTTTGAATAAAGATAACCCTACAATTAGTGGTTTCGGACTGAAATTTAATACAGAAGTCAAGGGATGGTGAAAATATGATGTCAATGAGAGTGTTCCAGAGAATTCCAAGAAGTTATTTGTTCCATAAATAGATGGCTAGAGCCAAACTTCTTCCTTTTTAAAAAAAAATCATTTTCTCCATTCTCACACTCCAAATCTAAGGATTTATATTACCAAATATGGTGAGTTTAGTCTTTTATCTAGAAAAATACTTCTGATGGTGTCCACCGGCCTATGACCAGAAGAAGAATGAGTTCCAAACTTGATGTAACTTTTTGTGAGACTTTAGTGG
This sequence comes from Cricetulus griseus, assembly GCF_003668045.3. Taxonomy (NCBI): domain Eukaryota; kingdom Metazoa; phylum Chordata; class Mammalia; order Rodentia; family Cricetidae; genus Cricetulus; species Cricetulus griseus. Next base: position 270,489,510 of record NW_023276806.1, read on the forward strand.
TTGTGGGGGTTTTGTTTCACTGTTAGTGGCTTTCTGGGGTAAGCTAATTTCAATAGAGATTCGAGATAAAGTTTGTGTCTTAGAATAAAAGGAATCCAAGGCATTTCATTGCTGTTTTCCTTATCTGATGTGGAAGGAGAATCAGGCTTTCTATCTATTTCCATTTTCATTGTTTCTTGAAACAGAGACTTGCTAAGTAGCTCAGGCTGGTCTTGAACCTGAAATCCTTCAGAGTAGCTGGAATTTCAAGTATGTGCCCCTATATTTACCAAGATTCTATTTATTTTAATTTAGAGGCGGGATCTTGTGTGTGGAAGGCTGTCTTGGGACTCACTGTGTAGCCAAGTATGATTTTGAAATTCTGGTGCTCCTGCCTCTGACTCCTGAGTGTTGGGATTACAAATACACACACCCCCATAGCAAGTTTTATGCAGTGCTAGGGGTCCAACCCAGGGCTTTGTACAAGTTAGGCAAGCTCTCTTCTCTTCTCTTCTCTTCTCTTCTCTTCTCTTCTCTTCTCTTCTCTTCTCTTCTCTTCTCTTCTCTTCTCTTCTCTTCTCTTCTTTTCTCTTCTCTCTCTTCTCTCTCTCTCTTTCTGAGACAGAGTATCTTTGTGTAGACCTGGCTGTCCTGGAACTTGCTCTATAGATGAGGCTGGCCTTCAACTTAGAGATCCACCTGCCTCTGCCTCTGGAGTGCTCTGGGATTCCAGGTGTGTTCCACCACTGCCTGGCCTAGGCAAACTTTCTATCAACTTTGCTACACACCTTCAGCCCATTTTTAATGACTAATAATATTAGGATGCATGCTACTAGTAGCATTACTATCAAGTATCAGTAGTTCAGAGTAATATATATTATGTTGGTCAGGCATTGGTGGTGCACACCTTTAATCCCAGCTCTTGGGAGGCAGAGGCAGGTGGATCTCTGTAAATTCGAGGCCAGCCTGGTCTACAGGGTGAGTGCCAGGATAGGCTCCAAAGCTACACAGAAAAACCCTGTCTTGAAAAACAAAAACAAAAAACAAAACCAACCAAACAAACAAACAAACTAATATATATGTTATGCTGAGTTTTTCACTTTATTGGAAAGAATATTCAGGTTATCTGTTTCCTTTAGTTGGTGGCAGTCATCGCGTATAGTGAATTGTGGCTGGATACAGGATGAGCCACATGTGTGGGATCTATGTGGCTGCTGCATTCAATCCTGATCCCTGATGGGGCCAGTGGTCCACTATGTGGCCTTGGGGAATTTATTTAATTCTTTACACTTTACAGAGTCCTTATGAGAATTGAGTGAGGTGATTTTTGTAAAACAATTACTTTAGAGTAGATTTTATTTAATAAGCAAATAGAAAGCGCTATGAGTTTGCTTTATAAAAATAAAAGTGATGGGCTCAATTTGCAAAGTGCTTGTCTCACAAGCATGAGGACCTGGGTCTAACCTCAGGCCCCAGATGGGTAGTGGTGGCACACACCTTTAATCCCAGCACTTGGGAGACAGAAGCAGATGGATCTGTGTGAGTTTAAGGCCAGCCTAGTCTACAAAGAGAGTTCCAGGAGAGTTAGGGTTACACACAGAGAAACCCTGTCTGGGGGGGGGGGACCTGACTAACCAACCTCAGGGCTTAAGTTAAAAAACAAAAACAAAACTGAAAGGTGCCAGGCCTGGTGATGCATACTTGGAACAGCAGTCCCAGGGAAGTGGAAACAAGCCGATCCCTGGAGCTTGGTGTCCAACCAGCTTAGCTTACTTGATGAGTTCCAGGCCAGTGAGAGACCCTGCCTCAAAAACCAAAGTGAATGGTGTCTGAGGAATGACAGCAGATGCTGTCCCCTGACCTACACACACACACACTGCATGGGCACCTGCAAGCACACACAAAACAAACATTAATAAAGCAGTACATGCCCACCGTTTGCACTAGGCTGGCCTCAGACTCACAGAGATCCGTAGGCCTCTGCCTCCCAAGTACTAGGAGTAAAAACATGTTCTGCCACACTCAGCATCTCTGAGGACTGTGGAGGTTCACTTTCAATTTCTTCCTCCTCTGTGTGTGTGCTGACTGCCCACTGACTTCATTTCTGATTTCCATTCTCACACCCTAGGGAATGACTGTTCCTGGGAAATGAAGAGACCAACTCATCAGAATCATGACTAAAGTCATACAGGATGATGTGAAGATCTCTCTGATGGACCATGTGCATGGCATTTAGTTTTGGATTGATGACACACTTAGCCCGATCAGAGGCAGTCTTCTCCTCCTCTACTCATCATTCATGTTCTGAGTAACCGAGGATAGTACCCAAGGGGTCTCTAAAGAGGGATTTCCACCCAGCTTTTATTTTTTAAAGTGTCTTTTCTAGGAGTAGCTCAGCCTTTTGCCCTTTTCTCCCCATTTTCCACAAATGTTTACATGAAATAGCATTTACTATGGGGCAGCACAGGGCGTGTTGGACAAAGGTGAGAGGAACATAGATACTGCCTGGAGTGTGCCGACCACAGAGAATGGCCATGAACCTTGCTCACCTCTGGACTAACAAGGCCTGTGCAGTCCCTTTAAACCTGATCTGTCTTTCCTGCACAAAAGAAGGTGTACACAGCTGTAGCTGTGATGTTTGAAGTGAGGCAGAGCTGTTTGAAGGAGGTGAAATCAACACTGGATCAGCACTCCTCCATCCCTCCTCCCCCGAAATGCCCAATAAGTAAACCAGACAAGCAAGCAAGCAAAACAGCCATTCCATTTAGATTACTTTTCTTAGCCCAAGCGCTAAGAAGGTGAGTGTAAGAAAAAAAAATCTTGCAGCTGGGGATGTAGCTCAGTTGGTACAGTGCTTGCCTAGCATGCTTGCAGCCCCGGGTTCAATCCCTGCAATGCACCTTACTACAATGATGCTTGTCTGTCTTCCTAGAAATCAGAAAGTGTGGACAGGAGAACCACAAGTTCAAAGTCATCCTCTGCTATAGAATAAATTTGAGGCCAGATTAGGCTATATGAGTCTCTGTCTTAGGGAGAGACAGAGACAGATTAAAGATAACCAAGGATATAATAATTGTATGCATCCTCATAAAATTTCAGAGTCCATAAAGATTTTTTTTTGTTGTTTGAGACAGGGCCTCACTGTATAGCTCTGGCTGTCCCTGAACTAGCTCTGTAGATCAGGCTGGCTTCAAACTCATAGAGATCCCCCTACCTCTGCCTCCCAAGTGCTGGGACTAAAGGTGTGCAGCACCACAACCTGGCTGAATCCCAATTTGTAAAGACAAGTAAAAGCAAAGTGACTTGACAAAAGTGACAATGCAAATTAGGCCTTTTCAATATGGATGAGACTATCATTTAACATTATTATTACTTATTATTATTATTATTATTATTATTATTATTGCTAGTACTACTGGGATGGCAATTCTATACTCCCTTGTTGCCTACTATCTTGGTCATTTCTGCCATAATATGTCCTGTGGGTATTGAAACACAGTATGTGATTTATAACCAACCAACCAACTATCCTAGCCTAAGGTAATTGAAGGAAAATGAGAAAAGCAATTGAGAAATGGCTTCAGGCATTCCATGCTCCAGAGCCCAGTAGTGATGGCACACACCTTTAAGCCCAGCACTCAGGAGGCAGAGGCAGGTGTTGTCTCTGTCAGTTCGAGGCCAGCCTAGTCTACAAAGCAAGTTTCAGGAGATTTAGGGCTACATAGAGAAACCCTGTCTTGGAAAACAACAACAACAAAAATGTCAACAGAATGTACCTTCTCTGGCCTGGGTCTGTTCTACTTGGTTTATTCTCTTAGGTTTGAGAAATGGTCACACAAGTTCTAGGCTCTGTGTCCTTCAGGAGTCACATCCAAAAGGAAAGACTTATTATGTGTTTCCCAGAAGCAAACTCACAGAAACCTGCTGCCTCAGATTGAAAATGTATCACAGGCGTCAGCAGAAGTATAACACACTGATAGGCTTTGATGTGGATCAGGGGTAGTGAAAACTGATATATAGATGACCTAAAAAACAAGTTAATAATTATATATATTTCTAAGTGTGTGTGTGTGTGTGTGTGCGCGCATACATGCCAGGTCAACTTTGGGTTTCAGTCCTTAAGATACCATCTACCTTGTTTTAGGAGACAGGATATTTTACCTTCACTTGGAACTCACCAATTTGGCTAGGATGGCCAGCCAGTGAAACCCAGGAATCTCCTGTCTCCACCTCTCAATCTCCACTGGGATTACAAGTGTGTGCCAGCAAGTCCAGCTTTTTTTTTTCTTTTTTCTGCAGTTCTGGGGATTGATCTCATGTCTCTATGCTTGCATATCAAGCACTTTACTGACCACACCTCCTTTCAAATTTTTTCTAAGGAACACTATGTGACCCTAATTCTGTCGGGCTATCCTCAGAACTTTATCAATAGTAACCCACTCAGTTATCTCCCGCCAACAAGTTAAGAAGTGTTGAATCTGTAGAAATGAGGAAACCCCTAGTAAGATTAAGTAGTGTGCACAAGTCACACAGCTTATATCTAGTAGAGGGTAAAGCCACAATTCCAACCCAGGCAGCCCTGCTCATGAAAACCTGGCTTCCTGCTGCCTGAGATGATGGTACACTCTTTCCAAAGCTATTACTTACAGAGAGCTTGCTGGCAGGACCCGAGCTAAGTGGCAGTCCAGCTCAGAGTGGGTAATAATTGGCTTCTCCACCCCATCTTGGGCTTGCTTTTTGAAGAGTGTTTTGGACTCTCTTAGCTCTGTTCTCATGCACGATGTATTTGCTAATTCCTGGAACCGAAAAGACTTGCCAATCAGCTTCTTGGAGACGGATGACTTCTTAAATGTCAAATGAAACATTGAGTTGTTAAATTGTGCTGTTTTAAAATGTCAGGAAAAACCATTATTTTTTGCAGGCAGCACTTCAGTGTGGTCTGATTTTTGAGTCTGTGAAATAACTCTCATCTTGAAGGAAAAAAAAACTTTTCTTTCACTTATTTTGAAAAACAAAAATGCTGTTGTTTTGTTCAGGGAAGAGTCCAGGTGACACCACTGGCCTCTGGGCCCTGCTTAGGAGGGAATGTTTTAATTTTTCCTTGTCTCTTCCAAGGTCTTTCTTCGTGTAGTCTAGGCTTCCAAGGAACTCCAAGGAGGGCCTCCACCCTGCTCCTTCTAGCTCCTTTCTCCCTCTCACTGCAGTAGCATAGTTGGGTCATGTGTCCTTCAGAATCCACTGAATTTCACTTAAAATATTTTAAGCTACTTTCTTGCAGAGCCTGATGGGGCTTTGTGGAATAGAGGCAGTACCACAAGAGAGTGTGGCAACTGTAACTGAGAGTGAAGCAGCCCGCCTGGCCTCAGGCTGTCTTCATCTCCACGTTGTCCAGTGATTAGGAGCTGAGTTAAGTCACCACAAAGTTGCCTGAGGTTTGAGTAGCGTGTGTGGAAGTGAAAAGAGGGGAGAGCTAGCTAGTTTTCTTGGAGACAGAAGAATGGGAGAGGAAGGGTTCAGACTTCTGTGTATCTGCGGAACTTCTAGCGTTTCAAAGCAACTTTTGGGACAGTCAACTTTTCCTTTTCTTCATGACCCAGCTTGATCAACTCAAAATTGTTAGGTTGACTTCTTAAACTGTCTTTGTCTCTGAAATTACATGGTAAGGCTTTAACCATGTAATTTACATGGGACAAAAAGTTAATTGGGGGAGGGGGAGTAACTGTCTTGGCAGTGCAGCAGCCTGCCATCTTGTGTCTTAGGAAGACTTAATTTACATGTTTTAGACTGTCACATCCATGTAGCACTCAGAACAGGGCAAACACAGCCTAGAAACAAAAGCACCAAGCAGCATGTTAAAGGGCCCCCTTTAACACAAAACTATCTAGGTGAGTGATGTTGAGCATATCAACATCTTTCTGGTCCTTTCCCCCCAATCTTGTTAAATGAAGAGATAATTCAGAATGCCTACTCCATTTGTTTGTATACACTAAGATTTTTAAAATGCTGGTAATTACTTTCTGGGTTTTGTGCTCTTAGAAATTTAGATACAATCTTGCCCTTAAGTAACAGTTTCATTTGCTTATTTATTTATTTATTTATTTATTTATTTATTTATTTATTTATTTGAGACAGGGTTTTCCTGTAGCTTTGGAGCCTGTCTTGGAACTCCCTCTGTAAACCAGGCTGATCTCAAACTTACAGAAATCCACCTGCCTCTGGTTCCCAGGTGATGGGATTAAAGGTGTGTGCCACCACCACCCTACTGACTTATTTTTATTTGTGTGTGTGTGTGTGTGTGTGTGTGTGTGTGTGTGTGTGTGTGTGTGTGTGTTGTGTATGCATGGGTACCCTTGGAGGCCAGAGAGGGTGGTTAAATCCCCTGCCCCTGGCAGTTTTGAGTCACCTGACATGGGTGCTGGGGATCAAATTTGGGTCTTTGGAAAAGCAGTGCTTTTAACTGCTAAGTCATCTCTCCAGCCACCCAGGTTAAGAGTGGAAACAAGTAAATCACAAGGAAATTTGAATCTTGCCTTCTATCCATTCCTTGCAGGACAGCAGCATTGAGAACTTGGTGTAAGCGGCTTGGCTCTTAACACAGCTCAGCTGGGAAGGGGTATTAAGAACGATGGCTCAAGAAACATCATTGGACTGACGCAAAGCATGAGCTGGCTTTGGAGGACCTTCTCAGGGAGGGCAAGGCAACAGAAGCGCTTATTCACCCCTGGAGGAGAGGTATGGAAAGTCAGGGAGGGGAGGTTTGTTTTGGATCCGTGCACAGGACCGGGAAGCAGTGAGGGAAAGCAGGCTGGCCTGGGAGTCAAGAACTGACTTCTAGTCTGACTTGACAAATATTCGGTCCAGGGCCAGGTACATACCCTGTCTGGTCTTCTTCATCTACAAAATGGGGAAACAGGACTTCTCAGAGCTCTGACAGCTCTAGGTAGGTTCTTTCCAAAGGTGCATACCCGAGCCAGAAGCTTCATCCTCAAAACAAGTCATCTTCAAAACAAGTCCCAAACAACCACAGCCCTTTCCCTCTCTGTAGTCCCCATCTCTCCTGGGTCTGTGTCGCCGCCCTTGCCTTACAAACACCTCCCTGTGTGCAGTCTTCCCTCAGTCTGACCTGTATTATAAGAATATGTTCTCTTCTTTTCTCTTGTGGGTGTTTGGAAAAGAGGGACCTAATCATTCATTTTAGAGTCTCTTAAAATGTATAGAGAAGCCAGGAGTTGGTGGCACATGCCTTCAATCCCAGCACTCGGGGAGGCAGAGGCAGGCGGATCTCTGTGAGTTCAAAACCAGCCTGGTCTACAAGAGCTAGTTCCAGGACAGCCTCCAAAGCCACAGAGAAACCCTGTCTCGAAACACCGCCCCCCCCCAAAAAAAAGATATAGAGAAGACTGAGGTAGCTCAGAGGTAGAGGACATACATCTGGTCCTGAGTTCAATCCCTAGCACTGGAGGAAAACCCGAGGCCTTCCTTTCTGCTTAGGAGGCTTGCAAAGCCAGAGGATTGCAAGTCTGTGATTGCATAATATTTCTAGTAGCACATTTTCTACGTTAATTGTTTAGTAATTTCCTATGTAACGTGTATGCTACTGTGCAAATGTAAGGCTCCTTGCTCATGTATTCAATTACTGGATAGTAATTATGTTTTTCACTAAGAGAGCAGCAATTTATAGACAGTCATGACTGTATGTGCATATGATTACAGACACATACAGTCGCTCTCGTATCAGTATATATTTTAGCTATTTAGAGAACAGACCGAACTTTTAATGCTCATTTTTCATTTTTATGCCAGAGCCCTGACTGTAACTCTTCCCTGGTCTTTTCTATAGCCCGTTCATTGTGAGGCTCTTGTGCAGAATTTTACAGCTGAACGGATTCTTCAAGGTCATCAGTGATCTGACTGTTTATTTTACAGTTAAAAACAAAAACAACAAACTAAGACCAGAGAGGTTAAGGTGTCAATGTCAAGTGATAACTGATGGATCTCCATTCCTGGTTCATTAATCACTTGCTTGCTACAGCATAATAATATTTATAGGCATAGAACATGAAACATGTATGTCTATGTAAATATAACCAGAGAAATATTTATGTTCAGCTTACATTCTATTATAGAAAGACAGACTTAGGTATAAATTTCCCTCTTGAATGTCTTGGAGAAATGTATCTTTATGGATATTATTCATGGGTCAGAGTAAGCAACACAGGGTAGGTAGAGGATATGGGTCCTCTCTCTTTAGAAGCCTACTTCATGCTGTGCCAAGCAGATAGAGTTCAGGTACTGGTTAATAATTTATAGTATGCATTCATCTGCATTCCTCTTTGACTAAAATATTAATTCCCCATTGATCATCATTATTTGCTTTTCATACAGGCAGTATACAATGTGCGGTGAGTCTGATGAAAGGCACACTTCCTAGACTCGCCATGGCCCCGTGCTTTGCCAGTAATTTACTGACTTTATTTACTTGTGGTAATGAGCACATCACATGGAGTGTGCCAGCTGTGGGAATTGTCCTGAGAGCCTTTATTTCTAGGGCAGGACAATGCAAAAGGAACAGCTGTTTTCTATTGTTATTTCCAGCAAGTGCCTACATTTTTATTATGTCTTTTATGAAATGATGAGGGAGAATATATAGTATTTAAAAAAATAACTCAGCCAGTTGTTATCAATAAAATAAGCATATTTAAAATTGTCTTGAGAGACAGTGTGTATGTATGTTTATGTGTGCCTGTGTATGTATACGTACATGTTATTTAAAAAAAAAACTACAGGTTCTGAAAAGATGGATCATGAAAAAATTGGTTTAATGGCTTAGAAAATATATGGTCTATATGGCTTATAAAAATAATTAATCAATAGCAGAGCAGTGGTGGTGTACGACTTTAATCCCAGCACTCAAGATACAAAGGCCAAAAAAAAAAAAGAGAGAAAAAAAAGAAACAGAAACAAAGGCATGTGGATCTCTGTAGATGGAGTTTTTTCTGTGTCCCAGCAGCCACTCCCAAATAACCACAAGAGAGTTAATATAAATTATAAATGCTCAACTGATAGCTCAGGCTTATTACTAACTAGCGCTTACAACTTAAATTAACTCATTTCTATTACTCTATATATTGTCATGTGGCTCTTGGCTTTACCTGTTCTCCAGCAAGTCTTGCTCTCTCCGTGTCTCCTGGCCACTCTTTTGCCTATGTCTTTCTTCTTCCCATCATTCTCAGTTTGGCTTTCCTGCCTATGTTTATCCTGTTCATCTACTGGCCAGTTTATTTATTAAACCAATCATAGCAACATATAGTCACATAGTGTAAAGGAATATTCCACAGATCTCTGTGAGTTTGAGGCCAGCCTGGTCTACAGAGAGCTAGTTCCAGGATAACTAGAGCTACACAATGAAGCCCTGTCTCAAAAACATGAAAATAAAACAAAGCAAGAATTTCATCAATAATATGAGATGAAAGAAATCTAGCACATGAGCACCCAATGCTCTTCATAAGAGAGAAAGCCTTTTCATATCTGAATTTGTAAAGGTTAATTTGCAAGTACATCTTACTATGAAATTCGGCATTAAATTCTTACTCTTCTGAGAGTATCTCATTTCCCAAATTGTGGGCATTTCCACTGAACTGTGAAGCCATGAGAAAGTCCTGACTAAGGGGAACCGGCCTTTTTCTTGCTTCCTCCTTGGGATGCCTGTTCCTTTTCTGTTTGTGCTGCGTTTCATCTTGGGGACTGATCACTTTGTCGGTCACACTGGTGAACTCTATAAGCTGGCTTTTTCTTTTTCTGTCATTTCTGACTTCCTTTTTTTCTCTAAAAATAATTATAAAGAAAAACCCTTTTAGAAAAATTTTCAGTTGGGCTGGGCAGGGGTGGCACATGCCTTTAATCCCAGCACTCAGGAGGCAGAGGCAGTGGCAGGTGGATATCTGTGAGTTCAAGGCCAGCCTAGTCTACAAAACAGTTCCAGGACAGCCAGGGCTACACAAAGAAACCCAGCCTCAAGACAAAAACAAAAAAATGAAAACAATTTAAATCATGTGTATAATGTATGTGCTGTGTGGGTATGTGCACAAAAATACAGGTGCCCGTAGAGACCACAATAGGGTGTTAGATCACCTAGATCTGGAGTTTCAGGTGGCTAGGAGCTACCTAATATGAGAGCTGGAAACTGAACTTGGGTCCTCTTGCAAGGGCAATCAGCACTTCTAACCATTGAGATCTCTCTCTCCCTTCCTTTCTTCCTTCCTCCTTCCCTCCCTACCTGCCTCCCTCCCTCTTCTCTTCCTTTTAATAAGAGTACTCCTTTCATCTTCTCCTATAACCTCCTTGAAATATTCTGTTAATTGAGATAAACTAAGGAAGTGAACAAGCTCTCAGCATGCCCAAGCCTGTGGGCAGAGCCAAATGACCATCCCATTCTTACAGCTTCTTCCAGATGAGACAGTAGATGGTAAGGGCAGGATACTTGGTTACTCAAGATCAGTGGATTCCAATGACAGCAGCTTGTACTTAGCTGGTGACCCAGGTTTTCCTAAATCTCACTGAGAGAGATCTATTTGAATCATCGTCTGTGTGATGCCTGTGTGTCGGGGTGAGGATGAGACAGCACTTAGCATTTCTGTTTCACTCATTTATGTATGTATGTATGTATGTATGTATGTATGTATGTATTTATTTATTTATTTATTTGAGACAGGGTTTCTCAGTGTAGCCCTAGCTGTTTCAGAACTTACTTTGTAGACCAGGTTGGCCTTGAACTCACAGAGATCCACCTGCCTCTGCCTTCTGAGAGTTGGGATTAAAGGCATGTGCCAGCACCGCCCAGCTTTGTGTTCCACTCTTGAATGGCACAATTGTACTACTTGGCAAGTCACCATTTTAACATATCAATTCTTCATGTTTATATAATCAGTCACAAGCAAGTCAGAAAACCCTTTGTGTCTACCAGAGAAGAAATTCAGTACAGGAATTATGCGCATGGTGATGGAGCTGCCCGGAGGCAAAGGCTTGGCCATGAAGAGAGATGGGAGAGAAGCAAGGCCCCCGAACCCCAAAGTTCCCTGCTTTCTTCTCTCTCCATCTCCTCTACATTCTCAAGCCAGCTGGCTAGTCACAAAGGGTGGTCATGGACACTTGAGGTGAAGACAGGGCAAACTTTTGAGATCAGCAGCCCCTTGAGGGAGGTGAAGATTGGCATGGGATGGAGAGTAGGGTAGTGAAGGGTGTGGAAAGGAGTGGATTACAAACCACCAGACTCAGGATACATAAGGCTCAGGATACATCTTGTACAGTGAGCCCTCTTCACCCGTTACTGGCAAAACCCAAGGGCAGGTTGGGAGAGCAAGGGCAGCGACATCAGGGATAGGCTCATTAGAGGTTCACTTGGGCTTCTGTGCAGTGTCTGCTTAAACTTGCCTCCCTTTGGGACTTTCTGGTTTCCTTCCTCTTCAGCTCCTCCCTACCCCTCACCCCCACTTCCCTGCTTAAGTTTTTCCTCCTGTCATTAGTCAGAACGCTGTGGGTTTACTAGGGGAAAGCCTCAATGCTTCTTCAGCTGGCTCTCAGCCTCCCCAGGCTTAAAATCATTAAGTCAGGGATTATTTCTATGCAAGAGTCTCTTAAGCCTCAAACTTCCACAGAGGAAGTGATCCTTGAGCACGGTGCTCAGGACTCAGAGCACTGCTAGGCTTTGTCACATGTGGCCAAGGGTTTGAATTATTAGCTTAGTGACTTTGTAGTTATAGATTTCTTGAGGTTAATGATTCTACCCTGTGGTACTCAGAACACAGTGTCCCTGCATATTGGTATTACAGGTTATGACTGAGAGCTAGAAGCCCTTGAATTGATAAAGATAAAGCTCTATTTCTTGTAGGCCTGAGGTGAGTTGATATTCAGTCCTTCAGCCTTATTTTTGTGTTCTCTGGCTTGTTCATCTGTATCGCAGGCCATGGGAGGACAGAAACAGCATCTTACATTTCTAGGTAAGCATCTAAGGTGTCATCTTACACAGATACAATGTGATCAGCACATGTTTAGTGGAGACAGCTCCCGCTGAGAAACTGGAAACAAGGAATATACAATGTGACCAAGCATAAAAAATTTGTTTGGAGCCCGGGCAGTGGTGGCTTACGACTTTAATCCCAGCAATCGGGAAGCAGAGGCAGGCAGATCTCTGTGAGTTGGAGACCAGTCTGGTCTACAAGAGCTAGTTCCAGGACAGCCTCCAAAGCCACTGAGAAACCCTGTCTCAACAAAAACCAAAAAAAAAAAAAAATTGTTTGGGGGTGGGTGCGTGGCTGGAGAGATGATGGCTTAGTGGTTGAGCACTTGCTGTTCTTCCAGAGGGCCTGAGTTGGGTTCCTAACCTCCCTATCAGATAGCTCACAACTACCTGTAACTCCAGCTCCATGGGGTCTGATGGTCTGATGCTCTCTTCTGGCCTTTGTGGGGATCTGCCCACAGGGAACATACAGCACACCTAAATACACACACACACACACACACACACACACACACACACACACACACACACACACACACACTCGAAATCAACCCCCTTAGGGATCTACTTACCAGAGATTGCAAATACAGGCGACCATCAGTATTAACTAAGTAAGGTGAAATTAACCTGATTAAGTCAGATGGGGATATTTAGACTGTAGAGACCCTGAAAAACATTGGAGAAGAATTTCTATGTCCTCTCCAAAGAGGACAGCTGATGATGTTCTGAAATTGCATCTTAACTGATTTTTGTTATATGAGAGGGTGGCCCCAGTTAGGTTAGAATCTATGGGTGTTTATGTGGTAGTCCTCCAGGTCTGTGACTTGGGTAGCCAGATGAGAGACTCTGCCTAACTGTCAACATGTTAAAAAGAATCCACTTCAAACTTCTAGGTATTAAAGGACTCAACAGTTCTCTTCAAGGCACTTTCTAAGAAGTTCTGAGGGACATGCCATGGGTTGGGACCTCTAACTTAGTCTAACGTCTTTTCCAATTTCCACTTTAGCAGGCAGTTTCTCCGTTGTACTATTTACTTGAAGAGGTAACCTCAGGGCAAACAAGAGACACCTTATCTGTCCCTGCACTTTGGCTTTCTGTTGACAAAAGTCCTTACTGGGTCTGGTCTTTCAGATTAGTGTCAACAGTGGTCAATAGGACATGAGTGATGATAGATAGGTAACCAACCACTTGTCTCCCCCACAAAGTGTGCTTATGCATAGAGGCCACAAAGATAATTAATGGCTACTCCAGTGTTTAGACATGGTTAGCCTAGATAGAGTACCACACTGTTGTCAAGGTGGAGCCTACATTCTCCAGGCAAAAGAACCAGTTAATTCCAGATGTAGAAATCCCTGTGTGCTGGTGGGGTGTAATAGTGCATGCTGAGACACTTGAGTTTCAGGAGACCTCCTTCAATTTGCAGTTGATTTGATCTTGAGGGGAGCTAATAGAGGTAGTAAATGAGTCATTTTTCAGAACCGATAGGACTAGAATTGGTTCTTGGCTCAGAAAGACGTGAGTCACTTCAGTCACTAATGTGATACAGGGTGACTCACTTCCCTGTGTGATGTCATGTTTGTTCCTTATAAGACTTGACCCCCTTATTGTTTTATAGTATTAAGATTTCTTTTTTTTTAAAGGAAAATATTGTGGATGAAGATGAAGTATTCCCAGTAATAGCAAAATCAGACTAATGAAGACTCCTGATTTTGTTACAATGAGCTTCAAGGAGTAAATAAGTATTAAATGCCCATATTGTTGTTCTTGTTTATTAGGTTTGTTAATTTCCTAATAGCCTGGTTATTAGCCAACATCTGATTGAAAGCACATTTTATGTAAAAGAAAAAAGTTGCTTCTACAGTGATTCAATCTTTGGGAAGAAATATTTAAAACTCAACTTCATTTGAAAAAAAAAAAGTGAACAATAGGAGGTTGGAGAGATGGCTCAGCAGATAAAAATGCTTATTCTTGGAGAAGTTGGGGGTTTAGTTCTCAGCACCCACATGCTGGCTCAGAACCTCCTGTTGACTTTAGTTCCAAGGAATCTGATGCTTTCTTCTGATCTTGTGCAAGCACTAGACATGGCCCACTTGTGGTGCACATTTGTACATGAAGGCAAAACACTCACACTTTTTTTTTTTTTCTCGAGACAGAGTTTCTCTGTGTAACCCTGGCTGTCCTGGAACTAGCTTTGTAGACCAGGCTGGCCTTGAACTCACAGAGATCTGCCTGCCTCTACCTCCGGAGTACTGGGATTAAGGCGTGTGCCACCACTGCCCATCCAAAAAATGTTTTTAAAGATACAGTAATTCATATACAGAAAATGAACCCAAACCAGAATATTTGTCAGCAAAACATCAGCATTTTCAAAATACGTAACGACATGTAAGAATATGGTACAAACACTTTGTTATGCTGTGCCAGACCAGAGTGAAGTTCCCTGTGTGCCTGCTGTCAGAGTTGAATATAGGAGCTCAGGGAAAAGCATATGTGTCTCCCAAGGCAGACCAAACACAGTTATTCTTAGCAGATACGTATCCTGGGAAGGGCAGAGTTGTGTAAGTTAAGGTGGCTTTGATGATGAACAGCAGAAGTCCCTTTGATCTAACTTGAGCTGAAAAGAGGACATGGGGTGGCTGAACCAAAGCAACTTCCAGATAACTAGGCTCTGAGCACTTGGATGCTCTCAAATGAGGTACTTCTGATTCTTCCAAGACACCAACCAACTTGCTTGTCTGTTGGTTCGAGCTTCTGGTCCCCAGGAAAATGCTCATTCACTAAGAACAATCCACTTGGTGCTGGAGAAAAGGATGACTCAGCAGTTAAGAATGTTTGCTACTTGGGGCTGGAGAAATGGCTCAGTGGTTAAGAGCACTGGCTGGTCTTCCAGAGGTCCTGAGTTCAATTCCCAGCACCCGCATGGTGGCTCACAACCACCTGTAATGAGATTTGGTGCCCTCTTCTGGCCTGTAGCCATACAGAACACTGTATATATAATCAATCTTTTTAAAAAAATTACTTGCTACTCTTCCAGAGGACCCAAGTTCAGTTCCCAGCTCCTACCTCAGGCAGTTTACAACTAACTGTCCAGCTGCAGGAAATCCAACTCCTTTGGTCTCCACAGGCTCTTGCACACAAGTGTACATAGTCTATATACACACACAACTAAAAGTCAAATAAATCTTGAGAAAGAGAGAGAGAGAGAGAGAGAGAGAGAGAGAGAGAGAGAGAGAGAGAAGCCCTGGCATGATGGTACACACCTTTAATCCCAGAACTAAGAAGGCTGAAATAGGAAAGCAGTTCTCTGTGAGTTCCAGGGCAGCCTGGTCTACACAGTGAGTCCCAGGATAGCCAGGGCTATGTAGAGAGATCCTGTCTCAAAAACCTAAAACAACAACAACAACGACAACAAAATGCAATCAACTAACCAAATAAACAAATAGAGAAATCAGTTTATTAAGAAAGATCTTAATAAGGGGCCGGAAGAGATGGCTCAGCAGTTAACAGTACATATGGCTTTTTCAGCTCAGTTGTCAACATCCGTATCAGATGGCTCACAACATCCTTTAACTCCAGCTTCAGGAGATCTGTTGCCCTTCTTGTGGCCTCCTCAGGTACCCAAAACTATGTGTACATATGCACATGCCTAATTAAAAATAAAATAAGATTGGGAGAAAAGAAAGATCCATTCATTGGCTGCCTGTGGCTGGTGGTTCTCTCAAGTTAGGTGAGAAGCAATCTGTCACAGCCTGTCAATCTATTTGGTTTATTCTCCAGCTTTCTCTTATATTCCTAGTCACAGTGCTGTTTATTATCTATTTCTCAGAGGAATACTCAAACGTTTGTTGGATAACCAGTGTCTGAGGTATCCCAGGCTGGTCTTAAACTCACTGTGCAGCTGAAGATGACCTTGAACTTCTGACCCTCCTACCTCCACTTCCCAAAGGCTGAGGTCTCAGGCATATGCTACTGTGCCCACCTGGTTGGAATGCTCCTCCAAGTTCAATGTTTCCAGGGCTCGTCTGTCAAAGATGTAAAGATGCAGGTTCTGACTCAGTAGGATGGAGATGCTGCCAGAGGTCTGTGTCTGTAAGATACTGGACCATGCCTATAATGCTGGTCCGTAAAGCCTACCTTCAGTACGGAGGCTGGGTAAGCTGCTTTTGGATGTTCAGCCTGTATGAGTTATACTACTGCCTCTGGTGATAGGTACTAACTATCACAGTTTTCAGTCAATTAGTTATTCAATGGTTTTTCAGGATCCTGAAAAACTGGCCAATACAGTATGTATTTGGAATGTGTTGAATGAATGTAGGGACAGGTGAGTATAGATATATGAACGGAACTTATCCAGTTCAGGTGAATTTCATGATACTGGCTTGGACGACTGATTTAGAAGTCCTCTCTGATTTCATTAGATCTGAATGTTAGAGGCTTGATTTTAACTGGCAGTTTTCCTAAAACCAGAAGAATCAACTTTCCAATAAAGGTGGTCCTAGATATGATGGACAGAGAGAGAAAAATGGGGTATTAATAACATTGGGAGGTGTTCCTTGGCCTGTCTGGGGATGAAGCCCAGGGCCTTCTAAGTAGGCAATGCTGTTCATAACTGGTGAGCCAAGTCTCTAGACCCTTACAACAAGTGGGAATGCCTTGTTCCATTCCCAGGCCATTCTAGTTTGGTTCAATCAGAGGATGTGTCTTCACAGGTCACCTTGGTCAAAAAGCACCAAGGGGAGGGCTGGAGACCTACATGGACCCACATGGCAGCTCACAACTCCCTGTGACTTCATTGCCCTCTTCCATCCTCTGAGAGCACCAGACACATATGTGGTGCACAGACATACAATGAAAACAAAACATGCATGCACATGAAATAAAACACAGTATGTTTTTAAAGTAGCAGAGTCAGGAAGTATTTTCTAACATCCTAGGAGGGTAGATTTAAAAGTAGGCTTTATTAGAGAAATTTAGAAAACAAATGTCTCAAGAAAGAGAAATCTTCACAGTCTAGCTTGTTTATTAATCCAAGGCATCTACTAGAACATGGGATGTTGTGTTCCAGGGGTAGGTTTCTGCCATCTATCACTTTCCCTCCGGAAAGAATGTGAGGAACAGTTTATTACCACTGGGGACAGGGCATTAGGGTACCAGGGAGACTGTGAGCTGGGTGTTAATTGTTTTTCAGGGGTTGTCTGGGAAAGCAGGCTTTTCAGCTCTCAAGATTTGAACGTTGAGGCTTGGGGAGAATTGTGGCTTATCTGGTTGGGATGGGAAAAACCTGGTAGTCCTGTAGGAGACTCCCTTTAGGGCAGCTCCTCCCACTGGAAGAAGGGAAAGCCTTTGTTCCACTTGGCTTGCTCATGCAGCCAAGTGACCTCCAGAGTCCTTTGTGGACAGTCTTGTTTGTCACACATGCTAACTTAAATCCCTTGACCTAGTCCATTGCTTAAGATTCTCCATGTAGTTCACTATTGCCTCTAGGACGAGGTCCAGAGAGTTTGTTCTCCAGGACAGTCACTATCTAGCCTATTAAATAGTGCATGCCTTTAATCCCAGTACTGGGGGTGGGGTGGGGGGTGGGCAGAGGCAGGCTGATCTCTGTGAGTTCGAGGTCAGCCTGGTCTACAGAGTGAGTTCCAGGACAGCCATGGCTGTTACACAGACAAACCTGGTCTCAAAACCAAAACCAAACCAAACCAAAACAAAACAAAATCACCCCTCTGTTATTTCCTGCACCCCAGCTATTCCAGAGGACCTGCTGTGCTCGGAACATGCCATGTACCGTCACATTTCACTATCTGGAAGGCTTTTGCATCCTGCCTCTTCCTGAATGCATCTTGCCGGCCACTGCCCACTTAATTTCTTCCTTGATCAAAGCTAGCCAGTTCATCAGTTTGTTTGTTTTTCCAAGGTGGAGTTTCTCTATGTAGCCCTGGCTGTCCTGAAACTCGCTATGTGAACCAGCCTGGCCTCAAACTCAAGAGATCCACCTGCCTCTGCCTCCCCAGTTCTGGGAATTAAAGGTGTGAGTCACCACTGCCGGCTCCTGCTACGCTTTTACATTTCAACTCAACTGTTACTTTCTCTGGGAACCATTCCCAGATCTTTAATCCACATACCCATCTTAATTAATTATCACTTCCTTTGGGTTCCCACAGCACTTGGTTCACACTGCTAGCAAGTGCTTATCACCTTGTTAAGCAACATAGCCACTAGTCTCCCCTACAGTGCCAGTTGCCTGACCATAGAGAGACCTTGTCTTTCTGGTCCTTAGAGCTTCAGCCCTACTAGGCTTCCCTCCAGGGGACTATTTATCCCACTGGCTCCATTGTGGTAGCCTGCCCTTTATTCTATATCAGGGAGTATGCTTAAGATCAAGACATACTGAATGCCTGTGGACCTTTGCCTGATGATAAGTGATTCTAAAGGCAGCCTTGGGGGAGATGGCTCGATGGCTCAGGGGTTAAGAATTCTTGTTGAGGACCAGAGTTCATTTCCCAGCACCCACGTCAGGTGGCTCACCACTGCCTGCAGCTCCGTCTGCAAGAAATCCAGCACCCTTCGGCCTCAGCTGGCACCTTCATGTACATACAGGCATGTGTGTGTGTGCTCAGCACCCCTCCACCACCACCACCACCACCACACACAGAGGCATGCATACCAGAAAAAAAAAAAAAAAAAAAGGTTATAGTGTGTCAGATTGCTGGGGGCTGATACTCAAGGGAAAGAGGGACTCATAAGCTTGGGAGAAAATACTATTGGTGTAAAAGCCAGATCTTTGAGATCGTATAACTGTGGGTCAGTGGGAACATTTACCCCGAGAAAACACTGTGCATGCAGAGATAATCTCCTGTGTGTAAAAGGAACGGTAGGATCTTTTTCAAAACCGATTTCCCCTTCTTTGACCTTTCCTCACAGTACGATTGTACTGTTGTTAACTTTATTACTGAAGCTTAATGCCCAAGAAACCAGGAAACACTTCTGGAGACAGCTGTGAATGTGGCCATTCATTGATTTTTTTTTTTTTTTTTGCCCCCACCATTAGGGCATATGGAGAGGGATTTCTGTTTCCAGGGCTAGGGCGCCTGTGTTCTCCTTAGAAGTACTAATGACAGGCACTTAAATTAGACCACACAGAGTTAAGGGAAATGATTCAGTTCTCATTTGCATCAGAGCAATGAACTTCAGAGGGGGCTGGAGCCATCTACCCTGACCTCGACAAGGAGTTAAGAGAACAACGGTGTAATGCCCAGAAAGATAAGAGGAGGTAGGTCACTCGCTGGTTCTGAAGTCTCCTCAGTCATCTCAGGACACACCTCAAGGCAGGAAGGTGCCAAAGTACACAGGGCGTTGGGTGTGAGCCTGGTGAGAGCAGAGACCGGGAGGCCTAATGGAGGGGCTGGCACGGTGACAGTATGCAGGCCTAGTCTGGCGTGTGCAGCAGCTGTACATGTTCCTGGGACCAAAGCCAGCTGGTGGCTCATGGCGATGGTTTCTGGGTCCTGGCTCCGTCCCAAAACAGGCTCGAACTCCTCAGCCTGATCCGGCCATGGCTTTGTTCTGACTCCAAGATGAAGTTTGGCTCCTGAGCCAGAAGGGGAAGGCAGGCCCTTGCCCCTTAACCCAACTCTTCTTCCGATCCAACATGGGGCCGAGGATAGTGGGAGGGAGCAGAGTTAGACCTGAAACAGTGGAGTGGTTCTGCCCCCTTTGGGTCTCCTCACATGTGGTGTTAACCTTTGGGCACTGGGCTCCAGCTGATACCAAGGTCACGAGGGCATCAAGTCCAGAAGGTCCAGGAACACTTGGAGGTGACCCCAAACTGGGTTGCAACATTACAAACCTTGGTCTTGCAAGACATGTGTCCCTCCCCAAATTAGGATCTCTGAAAACAGGCTACCGGGAACCCTACAGAACTCTCAAAATAAGACGATTTTTTTAAAAAAAAAACTCCGTCAAACATTTTGTGAAGGCTTCCAACGGTGGCACTCCTTGACATGAATGCTTTCGCTTTACAGTATCTTTAGGACATTTTGGTATCTCCATCCATCGGATCAGGCCATCTAAGAAAAGGCTGTGTCACACAGAGGGTGCTTCTAGACAAAGCTCCTAGACAAGTCTCCAGTCTCCCCAGCAGCTTGCCTTCCCAGCTCCTCCCAGCTGGGGCTCTGAAATCCGCTGGTAAGATACAGGCTTTATTTGTATGCTTCTCCCCCTAGTTTCAGGCTAATTCTCCCATATTGGGAGTAACCCAACAAAAGGGAGAACATTTTTGTTGTTGTTGTTTGTTTGTTTGGAGTGCTTTCCTTTTTTTCAAGCTCTTTTTTTGGAAACTGCAACCTCGGATCCCAGCAGAGGCTCCTAGGGTTTTAAGAACATCAATCAGTTTCGCAGCTGGAGGCTGAGGCTTTCCTCGGGGAAGACTTTTTACATAAAACAGATTGTTCTTTGTCCTTGCCAGGGCAGACAAAGGTTTAAATTAAATATGCAGCAAGCTCCAGTTGGCTGCCTGCCACCGCCATGGGAGGGGGAAGGGAGACCGTGTCCCCACTCGCCTGACTCACTCAGTGGGATTTTTTTTTCCCTTCCCATTTCTGTTACTGCAGTAGAAGGCGCCTGCAGTCTTGGGCTGGGTTTCTCTGTAAATGCTCTCAGTGAGAGATACCCAGCCTTCTGGGATCTTGGCTTCCTCTCCCATGCAAGGAGGGAGGTGACCTTTGAAGGTCTTTTCTGTATTTAACCTTTTCCGTTTTCTCTGATCCCCATGTCAGGGATTTTCAGCTAATGCTCTAAACTGCTTCTGATGGTGGGACTCACCCTCACCATTCCCTGGGTCGAGTTCATCTAGGTGTGAACCGTCCTCACCACTCCTAGGGTGACCTCAGCTATTCGTGATGTGTCCTTACCATTCCTCCGGTAACCTCATCCACGTGAGAGCCACCCTCACCATTCCTGGGGTGACCTCATCTGTGTGAGACTCATCCTTACCATTCCAGGAGTCATTTCTGAACGGAAAAAAAGAAATAGGAGGGCATGATGCTCCTAAATATGGTGGAAGAGGTTTATTATAGGTAGAAGGGAGAATACAGCCAGAGGCATAGACAAAGCGTCTGGGGAAGGTCCAGAGTGAACATGACCAGACTGAACTGGGCCATGTGAGGAGAGGGGGGCAAGGAGAGCAAGAGAGAAGCCACTGACCAAGAGGGGCAGCCTGGTGAAGGGACCAGCTTCCCTTTTGGCAGCCATAATGGCCGAACACTTGCTTGTCTGACCTTGTCCTAGACACTAGAAAGTCAGATGCCTGCCTCGTGACAAGGAACCAATCAGAAGTTAGCTGGTGGCGCTATGCTTTATGACTCTGGGTGTGCTTTACGGACAAGCGCACAGCAATGACGTAGAGAGCATAGCAACCACCCTGGGAGGGCCTATGGGCCATAACAACCAGTTGGCCAATCAACACAGGGCAAGCCCTCCAAGCCTGGAGGCACACCAATCGTGAGCCTGTGCGTACCCCTAGACACTCCCCTTATGCTGTCCTATAAGATCTCTTGGGAGGCCCTAGGAGCCGTCTTTGCTAGCCATCCGCCATGGCGGGTGGGTGAAAGACCCGAGCTAACATGGAGTTAGCTCGTTAAATTACAATAAAGCCTCATGCAGTTTGCAGCAAGCTCTCGAATCTGCCTGGTGATTGGGGTGACCGAGGTCGTGGCCTGGGACCCCGGATACTTGAGCTTTCTGGGGGTCTAACATTGGGACAGGAGACTGGTGTAGCCAAAATGGCTGAAATATAGGGCCCAGAGAAGCTGGGGAAGGGAAAGCCCAGCCCAGTCCCTGGGCTGCCGAAGTTTAGGGTAGGGGTGGAGTATGCCAGCAGGAGAACCCTGAAACAAGTAGGGACTGAGGGATGCTGGGAGAACCTGGTGGCCAGTGTCATCTTTGATATGTTAATAGACACCTCAGTTAGCTATTTGTCCCCAATTTGAAAGCTAACAATTTCATCTCTATGTGATTCATCCTCACCATTCCTGGGGTGACTTCTTCAGTCCATCTATGTGTGATCCATTCTTGACGTTCCTGGGGTGACTGGGTGTGTGAAGGTCTGGCTTTCTTCCCTATAGACCTCATGGGCCAATCAGAGAACATGATTAATTAATAGGTTTTTGCCGGGTGGTGGCACACATCTTTAACCCGGGAGGCAGAGGCAGGTGGATCTCTGTGAGTTTGAGGCCAGCTAGGATATTTGATTATACTGTGAAACTCTGAGAATGGAGAGATGCACAGGAAGGAGTAGGGAGGGACTTAGAGATTCTGAGGCCTTTTTGGTTTGAAACTGAAGGAGAAATGTTCTCTTGCTGGGTCTCCACCCAAAAGGGAGAGTCAGCTGGTTGCTTCGATTTCTGAGTCTTTATTGGTAAATAGAACAATTTAGATAAAAACAGTCTACAAAGTGAGTCCCAGTACAGTCAGGGCTGTTACATAGTGAAATCCTGTTTTGAAAAACCTAAAAAAAAAAAAAAAAAAAAAAAAAAAAAAAAAAAAAAAAAAAAAGTTTTCTGCGTCCCCCTGCCCAATAAGTTTCTCCACTGATGCAGTAATTGATCAAGCTTAATTGAAAAAGTATAACAACAGGTATATCGAGCAGAGCAAGTCCCGGGTGAGTTCTCTGGTCCCAGAGATCAAGGCCAGACAATAGAGGACCCAGGCCAGGGCAGGAAAGTTTTATAGATTGCAGGTAAGTGGTGATGATGTATTCACCACAAGCTGGGTTTGTGCCCAAGTATGGTCAAAAGCTGAGTGCTTATGTGGGCACTTGGGCAGCTGGTGCAAATTCGGAACTGGGCTTTTTGGTGCCTTTTCTTTGTTGACACTCTCTGAGCTGGTGAGGTTTGGAGAGAGAGAGAGAGAGAGAGAGAGAGAGAGAGAGAGAGAGAGAGAGAGAGAGCAGAATGGCACTTTCCAGACCATGCAGGAGCAAGCTATTGAACATTAGTGACATTTGACCTTACATCTTAGTTGGAAAGCATTCATGGCTAATCCTCATCCTACATGAAACAGCTCAAGCCAGTTGACACTGGGATTGATGGTCACTGGGGTGGAGTGAATACCTCCTTTTCTTTTTATGCTTTTAAAAATTAGTAAGTGTCCTGGCTAGTAAGTAGTATGTCAACTTGACACAAGCTAGAGCCACCTGAAAGGAGGAATCTCCATTGATAAAATGTCTCTATAAGATCTAGCCGTACATTTTCTTAATTAGTAATATTAGCTGGTGATCCTATGTTCTGTAGGAAAGCAGGCTGAGCAAGCCATGGAGATCAATCCAGTAAGCAGTACTCCACCATGGTCTCTGCATCAGCTCCTGCCTCCAGATTCCTGCCCTATGTGAGTTCCTGTACTGACTTCCTTCAGTGATAAACAGTGATATGGAAGTGTTAAGTTAAATAAACCCTTTCCTCCCCAACTTGCTTTTTGGTCATGGTGTTTCATAGCAGCAATAGAAACCCTAACTGTGACAATAATAATAATAATAATAATAATAATAATAATAATAATAATAATAATAATAACAATAGCAACCCTGGACCTAACCAAACAGTAGGTCTGAGGACAGAACTCAACTAGCAGGTTGATTGTTAGGGTTTCATAGTCCTTAAGAAGATTAGAATTTCTGAGCTTAGGTTGGTAGCTCAAGTGGTAGGGTGCATGTCTGGAGTACATTAAATCCTGGGTTGCATCCCCAACACTGCATTAAATCTGGTAATAGTAAAGGACAGTAATTCCAGCACTGGGGAGGTGATGGCAGGAGGATCAGAACTCCAAGGTCATTCATGGCTATATAGTAAGTTTTGATAAGAATGGTCTTCATAGGCTCATAGATTTGAATGTTTGGTCACTAGGGAGTGGCACTATTTGAAAGGATTAGGAAGTGTGTCACTGGGGCTGGGCTTTGAGGAACAGGGTCAGCCAGTGGATCAGGATGTAGTTTCCAGTTGCTTTTCCGGCATCATTCCTGCCTCTGTGGTATCCTTCTCCCTGCCATGATGACAATGGACTAAACCTCTGAGACTGTAAGCCAGCCCCAATTAAATGCTTTTTTATAAGAGTTGCCCTGGTCATGGTGTCTCTTCATAGCAACAGAACACTGTCTAAGACACTGAGATACAGGAGACCTTGCCACAAAACAAAATAAAAAACGTGTTGTAAGCGGTAACCAAAGAACTATGGGCAGGGAAAATAGAACCTTTATAGGTTGCTCAATCCTATTTTTCAATATAAAAATGCTACACTAGGAGTTCATTTTCAAGAAAATAACTTGACCCACATTCAGCTTCCAAATCAAGTTATGCCCTAGAAGTTAGTTGCTTGTTCTTTTATTGGTTGAAATAACTTATAATTTGTAGTTCCATGTTAAACTTTTAAATTTCTTTTGATTTCTTGCTTTAGTTTTTGGGAAGGCAGCTGTAACAGAGAGTATATTTATACCTCAGGACTCTATTTTTATTTAGCAAAAGTAGCTTTTATGTTATGATTAACACTAAGTATAAAGGTTATTATTATTTTATTTTATTTTTTGGGGTTTTTGAGACAGGGTTTCTCTGTGTAGCTTTGGAGCCTATCCTGGCACTCACTCTGGAAACCAGGCAGGCCTCAAACTCACAGAAATCCACCTGCCTCTGCCTCCCAAGTGCTGGGATTAAAGGCTTGTGCCACCAACGCCCGGCCGGTTATTTTTATATATAATTGAACATTAAACTAAATAGTTTAGGGGCTGGAGAGATGGCTCGGTGGTTAAGAGCATTGGCTGCTCTTCCAGAGGACCCAAGTTTATTTCCTAGCACCAATATTGTGTGGCTCACAACTGTCTGTAACTGTAGCTCCAACATTGTCTTCGGACTTGCACTCATAAGCAAATATCCACGAAAAACTAACACATATATACATACACAAAGATAAAAATAAATCTTAATCTATATTAACAGCAATCTAAACAAAGCAAGAAATGAAATTTGGGGCTGGGGGATGGTTCTGTTGGTAAAGTGCTTGCACTAGAAGCACAAGGGCCCATGTTTGATTCCTAGAACCTACATTAGAAAAAGGCCATGTATGGGCTAGAGAGATGGCTCAAGGGTAAAGAGCACTGACGCTCTTCCAGAGGTCCTGAGTTCAATTCCCAGCAACCACATGGTAGCTCACAACCATCTGTAATGGGATCTGGTGCCCTCTTCTGGCCTGCACTGTATACATGATAAATAAATACATCTTTAAAAAAGAAAAAAAAACAAAAACAAAGAAAAAGACTATGTGTGGTAACCACATGATATCATCACAGCACTGGAAAGAGAGGGATCCCTGGAGCTCACTGGACATCCAGCCTTGATCAAAACCAGAAGAGTGCTGGGAATGTAGCTCATTGCTAGTCACTTGCCTAGCATGTGTGAGGCCCCATTTGGTTCATAGCATCACAAAATCAACAATAATGCCCAAGGTGGACAGTGCATAATACCCAAAGTTGTCTGTCCTCTGACCTACATAGGCAACTGTGTAGCACAAGCACAAGCACACACACACACACACACACACACACACACACACACACACACACACACACACACACAGACTTTAGGGACTGGAGAGATGATGGCTCAAAGGTTAAGAGTGCCCACTACTCTTTTGGAGGTCCTAGGTTTCGTTCCTAGCACCCACACCATGGGGATCCTGTAACTCCAGTTTCAAAGAATCCCATGCCCACTGGTCTCTGTGGGTATTCACATATGCGTGACATATAAACTCACATGAGCACGTGCGTGGGCACACACACACAAGTGAAAAATAAATATTTTAAAAATGAACTGCAGATTTTAATTTCAGCAGTGCACATGAAATACACTGCAATTGTTTAAAGTTTTTCCGAGTGACTTGCAAGTCTAAATAGGCATGGTTAATTTTTAGGAATCAAGATGCGCTTCTGAATGGAAATGCTGTGAAAAAACTGGGCTCAGTGGGTTAAGAAACAGCACTGGCTGCTCTTCCAGAGGATCTGGGTTCGATCCAGGCACCCACATGTTGGCTCACACCCATCTGTACTTCCAGTTCCAGGGTATCCAACACAATCTTCTGGACTCCTCCAGGAACCAGGCACACATGTGGTACACAGACATACATGAAGGCAAAACACCCATACACATAAAATAAATCTTAAATTGAAAAACAAACAATTCTTTCTTTGATCCTTGATCTTAGAAATTAAGTTATAAAGACTACCAATTTGTCCTTCATCTAGATTTTGTCTTACTCTCCCATATTTAAGCTTTTAATCTTGCCCTTCCACCCACTGTGTGTGTGTGTGTGTGTGTGTGTGTGTGTGTGTGTGTGTGTGTGTGTGTGTGTGTGTGTGTTGAGAACATCCACCTTGTTTTTTGAGCCCAAACTCTCACTGGAATCCAGGCTCCCTAGTAGCCAGCCTAGGGCCAGAGTTACAGGCGAGCATGCCCAGTTTTATAAGTGTGAGCTGGGAATATAACTGAGCTCCCCCAGCCTGCTTGGCAACCTCCCCAGCCTCATCTTTTTGCTCCCAATGTAGAGCAAGCCTCTTGGATCTTATCTGTTGACGTAGTTAGTGGTTTTGATGATGAAGTCTGTCTCCAGCACGGTGTCATTGGGAAAACCAGAAGCGGGAAGCACTCTGACCTTCGCCCCATCTCTAGGTGAGCCATGAGAGAATTCTGCGACCTTCCTCTGAAGCAGGTCATGAAATCCTTGCATGAGGTGCTCCCATGTACTTAAGAGAACAGGACTGTTCTTATCACCGATGACTGAGGACAGAAAGGAGGGTCCAGATGGGCCAGTGTGACCAGATTCTCTGAAGGTTGTCATGGGATCACGACAAACCTGCTTATTCAGTCACATTTCTCCAACACCAGCCACTTCATCAAACTTGAAAATTCCCAAGAGGCCTTGTTTCTTTAGACCTAGAGAATGGAAACACAGCTTGTATGCTTTTCTTTTGCTAACTTGACTTTCATTATAGATTCTTCTGTGGGGAATAAATAACAGCAGATGAGAAAGAGAAATCTTTCCCTAGTGAGCTTGATTCCTGGAAGCCAAAGACTGTAAAAAGCAGGATGCAGTGGTGCCGCACCCTCTTTATCCCAGCACTCAGGAGGCAGTGACAGGCGAATCTCTGTGAGTTCGAGACCAGCCTGGTCTACAGAGTGAGTTCCAGGACAGCGAGGATGACACAGAAAAACCCTGTCTCCACAAAAAGAAAGGAAGGAAGGAAAAAAGAAAGAAGAAAAGCACAATGCAGTAGCTGGTATCTGTGATCCTAGCACTCCTATCACGAGAAGGGATGGGAGGCAGAGACAAAAGAATCACCCAGAAACTTGCAGGCCAGCCAGCCTGAAGTATCCTTCAGAGTAGCGAAAGCAAGAGAGATCCTGCCTCAGCAAGATGGAAGATGAGAATCGACTCCCACAAGTTGTCCTTTGACCTCCATAGCACATGGGGCCCCTTACATAAAACAAATAAAAATAAAATCTTGTCTCCCAACACCAACTTTAATCTTAAAAAATCATTTTATGGACTGGAATGATAGCTTAGCTGGTAGGACCACTTGCTGCTCTTGCCTGAGTTTGGTTTCCGGCACCCATATCTGATGGCTCATGGATACATGTGACTTCAAACTGTTAGTTGGGCGCTAAATGTTATGTTTTTGTTTAAATTAGATATAAAGAAAAAGAGGAGACACAAGATGAGCATTTTAATCATTTTATTATAGGCCCGACAGAGTAGGGAGACTAAGAGAGAAGAGAAACAGAGTTAATGGCTGACCGTCATGGCCGGTCACCATAGAGAGAGAAAGAAGAGAAGCAGAAGCAAACAGAGCGAAGAAGAAGCAGAGAGAGCCCGAAGCAGGGAAGTTGGAACTTTTAAAGGGAAGACTGCGCAAGTGCACTGAGGAGGTTCCATGCATGCCCAGAGTCCTCACACAGGCTGTAAATGTGTGGTGGGTGATATGGTGATGGCGCGTCCCTGTACGTGCCCTGACTGTTGTCAGGGGGTGGGGTCTGTCTCTTAAAGAGGTATCGCCGATCAGCATTAAAGCCTGAACCTTTCACATCTAGCTCCAGGGACAACCCCCCCGTCCGTCTTCCCATGAGCACATGGATGTGGAGGCAAACACACACACACATAAAATTAAAAAAAAAAAGCAAATCTTTAAAGCTAAAATTTTATACCCTTTTTCTTGTATTTTTGACTTAAAAATTTAATTAGAGCTTTATTTATTTTGTGTGCATATGGAGGGGAGGATTTCACATGCATGTACACATGGGTAGGTCAGAGGACGACTTGGTGAGATTTGGTTCTTTCTTTCCACTATGTTGGTACAAGGGCTCAGACTCAGGCCATCAGGCTTTGTGACAAGTGCCCTTACCCACTGAGCCATCTTTCTGGCCTCTCTCTATTTTATACTTCTAAGAGCGGTTACTTGTGGTTAAGTTGAAGGGCATAGGATCTGTAATTTTCCTTTAAACGAGGCAAGATGTGGAAAACTTACCCTATGAGACGGTACAGGCGATGCCAGGGTTAGGGCAAACATCAGGGACAAACAGAAGTTCCTGACTTACCGGTTCTCTTTAACTGCATGTTACCATGCCACCATCATGAGAGTAATTACAGTATGCAAACAGTAAAGTGTTTTGTTGCTGTGTTATATAATTAACCACTAGCTGCCCCAATAGACCAATTCTTAACTTAGACATCAGATGTATTTCTTCCTCATATACACTGGGCAGGGATGCTCACCCACTCAGAGGCCCCAGACTCCTCCATCTATAGCAATTCCATGCTAACGTGTGAGGGATTGGAGGCTTGCCTGAGGTCCATTTCACCGGCCTTGACTTTTACCTGACCTTTTGTTCACCCTCACTGGCGAGAACAGACAACTGGCTGACATCACTGCAACAGGACAGGGTAGCAGAGGGTGAATTACTGTGTGTCTGCAGCCTGCTGGTGACCTTGGCTGCTGACTCACACACAGCCTGATGGTGGGATCGCCTTTGCTTCTCTCTCTCTTTCTACTCCTACCATATCCTCTCTGGTCTATTTCTAGCTCAGATGTCTAAGAGGGAGGAATTGGTTTAAAGGAGAAATCTCTCACATGGGCTCTGGCATCTGAACACTCGGTTGCCAGTTGGTAGCCCTTTTCAGGGAGGTCTAGAAAGTGTGGTTTGGCAGGAGGAAGCACGTCATTGGGGGTGGGCTTTGAGGTTTCAAAGGCCTTGCGCTGAGCGCTGTTCCCAGTGTGTCTCTCTCTGCTTTGTGCTTCCAGTTCAAGGATAGCGCTCTCAGCATCCTGGTCCAGCTGCAGCAGCCTGCTGGTTGCCTTTGTCATGCTATTGCGAATTCACACCCTTTAGAGCCATAAGCCAACATAAACTCCTCCTTACTTGCCTTGGCCATGGTGTTTTATCCCAGCAAGAGAGAAGTAAGGGATACAGGGGACAACCTCATTTATTTAGTTTTTATCTATCATCATTGTCTTTGTTTAGACAAGGTGTTTGCTTCAAGCCATCTCATAGACACGGTCTAGCCTATGGACTGACTGCCCTTGTGAATCTATACCCACGACTGTTACCTCTCTTCTGTTTGCTTTTGTTTTATTTTTTGAGACCCAATCTCCTGTAGTCCAGGCTGGCCTTGAACAGGATATGCTACTAAGGATGCTCTTCCTGCCCCCACCTCCCAAGTGCTGGGATTGCAGGTATGCACCTCCATATCTGGTTTATTCAGCGCTGGGGCTTCAACCCAGGATGACATGCATGCCAGGCAAGCATTATACCAACCGAGCGACATCCCAGCCCTCTGTATCCATTTTTTAACCATCTGGAGAAAGAAGTTGGGGAATAAATTACATAGGAATTTGGAAATA
Source organism: Cricetulus griseus (assembly GCF_003668045.3). Taxonomy (NCBI): domain Eukaryota; kingdom Metazoa; phylum Chordata; class Mammalia; order Rodentia; family Cricetidae; genus Cricetulus; species Cricetulus griseus. Next base: position 270,519,437 of record NW_023276806.1, read on the forward strand.
AAAAAGAATAAATATATGTGCCAGATCTCTTTTTAATACTGAAGATTTTTAAAATGTAGCTGACAATGTTATTAAAATCTTACTGTATTGCAATGATTGCAAAATCAAAATCTGTTAAGGTTTTATAAGGGACTACAGCTTTTTTTTTTTTTTAAGTCTATATATATGGTCATAGTATAAAATGACTCCTACCCAGCCCTTGGCTTTGCATTCTTCTTCTTTCTTCCCGGACTGTAATGGGGATGTGGCATTAGTTTCCCAAGGGGTACAGGGTAATATTCTGGATCAGGGCAGTAAAGCATCAACAAAACAAGTTGGGGTCCTGGAGCAGGGCAGCTTTATTGTCAATTTGCACACCAGGGAAGAGAGAGCCTCAGCTGAAGAATCCGTTGCATCAGATTGGACTGTGGGCTTGTCTGTACGGGGATATTTTTGACTGCTAATTGATGTCGGAGGGTCCTGGATACTGTGCGTGGTACCATCCCTAGGCGTATGGGCCTGGGCCCAATAAGAAAGGCAGCTGACAACAAGCCAGTGAGCAGTGTTCCTCTATGGTCTCTACTCCAGTTTCTGCTTGAGTTCCTGCCTGGACTTCCCTCAGGGATGGACTGGACCTGGAAGTGTAAGCTGAAAGAAAACCTTTCCTTGCCCAAGTTTCTTTTGGTCAATGGGGTTTATCTCAGAAAAGCAAACCAGGCCATAGCTGGGGCCCCCACGGCCTTGAACTTCTAGGTAATGGAAATGAGTGTTCCTATATCTGGTTAATCTTTCTGAAAACAGCTGAAACCACTTCCTGCAGGATACACCCAGTTTCCAGGGTATTCCCAGCCACACCCTCCCTTGTTTCCCAGGGCTCAGCCTTTCCCTGTCTGCTGTTTTTTCTCTGCATCTCTGATGCGATCATGATCCACTTGCCAGGAAAATTCTACCGTTTCTTCACCAGCTGCACCGGGAGAGACCCGGGCTCATCTTGTATTTCTGGCAGCCGTGTGCCGCCATCATACCACTTTGTGGCTTCAGGAACTTCTGTGGAGCTCTTACAGAGCCATCTGCCTCCACACACCATGCTGATATCCGTCTGCTCTGGTAGCTGCTGGACTGAGACAACCTTCAGTTTTCAGCTTCCACCTGCAGTGGGGCTGAATATTCTGTTCTAGAAGCCCTGTGTATACTTGGGTGTTTTATTTTATTATTCCTTTCTCTGAGCCCAGCAGTGGGAAAGAAGGGGATCCATTTTCAGAGTCCATTCTCTGGAGCACACTGGTGGATAGCCACCAACATGGTCCCTTTGTGCTTTTCTTTCAAATCCCCTTGTTTTCCTGTCAATAGCAAAATGTTTTTTGAGTTGTTTGGGCCAGAGGAAGCTGTAGACTTTTCCTCTAACCTATCTGAGCCTAAGCTTCAACCCCCCCCCCCCCCCGCAAAACTTGGCTGTCATTCCTTCTCCAGGGTAGTGAAGGTCGAGTTCCTTAGGTCGAGTGGCAATCACCAGAATAAAATAGATGGATGACAGTGTGTGCTAATGGTTCAGGGTTTCAGCTGTGTTAATATTGCCACTTGCTTGTGTTGGGGGGAGTTTCCTCAGTCAATAAATAAGAGTGATTTGCCATTATGGGGGTGAAAGTTCACTGGCTTCGAATTTTTGAAGGCTGCGTTCTAGTTTATTCTTTGAGAGGGTGTCCTCTTTGTCAACAGTAAGGACCAATTCCCATTGATTCTGTTTGCCTCTTTATCTGTGGACTTTGATTCTGTTGATTGGTTCATGCTTCAGTTTTCACTATGTATTTCCATAGCTCATGATACCTCGGTGACAGGGACTGTAGGTTTGCAAATAAAAATAGTCAATATTTAAACCGAATGCCGAAGTAACAAGTACTCCATGCATACCAATTCATTTTAAAAATTCATTTATTTTTGAGGGAGATACAGTTCAAAGTGGAAATAGGATTTAAACCTACCCAATCTAGTTCCAAGGCCTGTGTGCTTAATTATTAAGCTAGATGACCTCTTATAATCAGGACAAATTGGGAGGAAAGGAAAAGTGAGCTGTAATTATGGGTGCACTTTCCTAATTTGATCTATCAGTGCCAATCTTTCAAAATTGAAATGAATGTGCCTCATTCTATTTAAAATTACCCCCAAATTAAAGATTATGAGTAGCAGGATCAATGCTTATGAAGTGCAGTGCTTAAGATTTTTTTTTTTTCCAGACAGGGTTTCTCTATATTGCTTTGGAAACTAGCTCTTGTAGACCAGGCTGGTCTTGAACTCACAGAGATCCACCTGCCTCTGCCCCTCCGAATGCTGGGATTAAAGGTGAGTGCCACCACTGCCCAGCTCTACTTGCACATTTATGTGCACTCCAGGCATCGAACTCAGGTCACCAGGCTTGCACAGAAGATGCCTGTTGAACCATCTCACTGACTCTAGGCTGTCAATTTTTAAGATAAATAAGGATCATACTGAAACTTACTTTTTTCCAAAAATGACTTTTGGCCACAAATTAGTACATTAAACTTAATTTTAATTCCCAAACAGAAATAGTAATTTAAAAATTATGTCAACAAGCAATTAAGTAAGAATTTGTTTAGCTTTCTTTTCCTCTCTCTCTCTCTCTCTCTCTCTCTCTCTCTCTCTCTCTCTCTCTCTCTCTCTCTCTCTCTCTCTCTCTCTCTCTCTCCCTCCCTCCCTTCCTTCCTTCCTTCCTTTTTTTTTGGTGACATTCATTGAAAGTACTTTAGCCGGTTAATCGAATAATTGCGTGATACAACTTTATTGCCATCTAGTGGCAGCATGTGGAAAGGTTGAGGTTCACCTGCACCCCTCCCTCCCCCTTGGCAGCCACCTTCTTTGTTTCTGTCAATATTAACCAGTTCTCTGAGGTAGCACCTTTTGGCTCCCTTACCAGGAATCTTTGAGTACATTGTGTTACTAGTTTGATTTAGAACAGATTACTTCTTTATAGTTCTCATTTTGAAGGCACCATTTATCTTGAGAGTCATCTCACAGACGGGTCTCTGAATGTGCAAGTTGTCTGTGCTTCAGATGATCAACATGGGAAAATGCCCCTGATGCTTGATTCAGTCACTGGGAGATTCTTTAGAGTCAGAAGAAAACGGAGAATAACGCATCAAATATGTATGCAGCCACTCACTGTCTTCTGTATTGCTGTGGGTCGAACTGTCTCAAACAGCATGAACAGAGAACAAATAAGTAGCTTACACAGTCTCTGTCTTCAGAGTTTCTAGAGTCAAAGCCTGGCTTCTAGCAGCTTCTACAAGCTAGGCTGGGCTACCAGTCCAAAACAGGTGACAATTAGAGGCCATTAAAGAGACAAGTGATATTGGAAGGCTGAGAAAGTTTTCTTCACCGTGGCCACATGGGGAAGAGGTACAAGTCAAGAAGAGGTCCAGTGACCCCTGAGTCTGTCTTTGTCTTGATGTGAAGTTTAGGTCTTAGGAGAGGACAAGCGGTATGCAAAACGAAGCGGTTCTAGTCACTGACCCATCCCCGTCTTGGTCCCTGCAAGCTGGTCTGACAAGTTATCAGAACTGTGTGAAATCTCTTCCTGGAAGTCAATTTCCTCTTCTGAGTGGCGTCATCATCATCATCGTGGCTTTAGCTTTTCCCTTCCTGGGAGACTATTGTCTCAATAATTGTCTGATGGCACCCTCATCCCTGTCAGGTCTCACTATGTATCCCTGGTTGGTCTGGAGCTCAATATATAGACCAGACTGGCCTTGAACTCATGGAGATTAGCTTGCCTCTGCCTCATGAGAGCTAGAACTAAAGGCTTGCACCATTACACTCAGGCAAGTGTCTTTCTTTCAGAGTCTTCTATGAGAATAGTTCCATGCTGCCCAGGAAGCCCAGAGTGGTTCGGCCAGGTGTCCTGTCTTGGAGTTCTCCACTCAAGTTTCACATGGGGCCGCATTGTCTCAGAGCTCTACAGGGCTGAGGGATCTATTTCTAGACTCACAGAGAAGGAAGGTTTCAGGGGCTTGCTTGCGGCTGCCCAGATTCTCTATTTTATAGCATGTAAGCCTTTTTTCTTGGACTTGCTCTTCCAGGGCAACAGAGATCTGGGCCACTGTGAAAGGGAACTGTGTGGGCTTGACATAGGAGGTCTGGTTTCAAGGCTGGCTACTCCACAGCCACCCAGCTTTATCAAAGGGTAGCGTTTTGCCCCATTTGACTATTTCACAGTAGAGGAACAGATGGGACAGACTTTCCCTTCACAGCCGGCTGTGCTCAGCCACATCATGCTGACTCTCCCTTATGCCGTCCTGTAGGTGATCTCTTTCTTGTTCACATTTACCTGTAAAGATGTGTCTTTAGTCCCAGCTGCTGCAGAGGAGGGTGAATTCAGCAGGAGAGGTGAGGCGTGAGGGGCATTGAACCAGCCTGCATAGATCAAAAGACGTGTTTGGTTTGTCACCCCCTCTCTATCTCTCTCCCTCTCTTCTTCTCCATCTTTCTCCCCCTTCCTCCCTCCTTCCCTCTTTCTCTCCCTCCATCTTTCTCTTCCTCCCTCTCTTTATTTCTCTCTCTCTCCATCTTTCTCTCTCTCCATCCCTCTCTCCATCCACCCTGTTTAGTGTGCATGCGGCACGTTGTGTGTGTGTGTGTGTGTGTGTGTGTGTGTGTACAGTTGTGTATTTTACAGCACCTGGAGGTTGGTTCTCTCCTGCCACCTTGTGGGATCCAGAATCAAATTCAGGTTGTCAAAGCTTTCAAGGACACCTCTACTCTTTAAATATTGTTCCCAAGCCCTTAAAGCGGAAAGTAATCTCATGTGTTGTTCAAATGTGTTCTCTCTCTCTCTCTCTCTCTCTCTCTCTCTCTCTCTCTCTCTCTCTTTCTCTCTCTCTCTCATTCTCTCTTTCTCCTGTGAGACAGAATCTCACCAGAGGGCAAGGAGAATGGAATTGAAGACTAATATACCGAGGACTTGAAAATGGTAAGTTTAACAGTTTAATCTTTAACCAGAGCAAAACAGTAGGATGTTAGAAGGGGGCCTTGTCTCATCCTTTTGTTGCTTTTTTATTTCCTTCCTGTTTTGATGTAGGGTCTCATGGATTCCCAAACTGGTCTAGAACTGTTGATGAAGCTAACTAGAACTTTTGGTCCTCTCCCCCGTGCCTCTCTAGTTCTGGAATTAGAAGTGTGCTCCATCATGCCTGGCTTACGCCATGCTTGGGATTGAAGCCAGGATGCGATGTGTGCTAGGCAAGCATTCTAGCAACATTCTATCCCCAGTGCAGTTTCTACATACAAAAGAAAGGTTTATTTATTTACTTTTTACTTACTTTGGGGTGGGGAGGGGGCATTGAGGTAGGGCTTCTCTGTGTAACTGCTCCGTGGCTGTCTTGGAATTCGCTTTGTGCACCAGGTTGGCCTCGAACTCACAGAGATCGGCTTGCCTCTGCCTCCCAAGTGCTGGGATTAAAGGGTGTGCCACTACTGCCAGCTCATTTATTTACAAATTTAATGTATGTGTGCCTGAGTGCATATATATGTATACATACATACCCCATTAGAGGCCAGAAACAGGCACCAGATCCCCTGGAATTGGAGTTACAGGTGCTTGTGAGCCATCAGAAACAGGTGCTGCGAACTGAACCCAGGTCTTCTACAAGACTAGCAAGTGTTAGTCATTCAACAGCTGATGTTGACAAGACCAAAAAAGGCTGCACTGCCAGTGTAAAGGCAAATGTGTGTGGGGGGGGCGAAAGGTTCTATGCAAAGTAGTTCAAAAAGAAACTTTGAATATTTCAACATGGCTCTGGATGGGAGTCAGAAATAAAAACCTTCCCTGAACTGAAACCACAAACACATTCTTGTGGTTGCTGGGATCTGAGTCTACCAAATGATTCAAGAAAAGGTCAGGGAGAGCGTTTAATCTAAGGTGGTCACTGTATGGTTTGGAGCCATATTTGATGAATGAACTCAGCTTCTCTCTAGAAAAACTTGATTTCAAGTTAACAGCAGTTGATAAGATTCAGTGGATGCTAACTGCATGTTAATTTTAGTTATATTAACCCATAAAAATATGTATCACAGAAGTAGTGAGGTATTATTATTGCCTGGGGAGAATAGAGCAATATGTCTCAAAATTAAGCCTCTAGGCTTCATAGAGCGTGTGTGTGTGTGTGTGTGTGTGTGTGTGTGTGTGTGTGTGTGTGTGTGTGTGTGTGTGTAGGAAAGACAAGGAGGGGATCAAGACAGAGTGTATGCCAACTGTAAGAGGGTCCACCTCCACTACTCTGAGCCCCAGCCTTGCAGGATAGGAGCCTGTGGAGATGTCTCATGCCACACGTGCCTACTATGGTACAATCTTTGTGTACACTACGAATATATATTACTCTCACTGGCTAGTAAAGAGCTGACAGCCTCTAACTAGGCAGGATTTTCAGGGAGAGAGGACTCTGGGAGAAGGAAGGGCAGAGTCACAGAAGTCTCCAGCCAGACTTAGAGGAAGCAGGATGTGTACAAATGGAGTAACGAGCCATGAGCCAGGTGGCAGCAAGTAAATAAATATAAATGGGTTAATTTATGAGAATTAGTTAAAAACAAGTCTAAGCTATTGGTTGAGCACTTATAATTAATAATTAGTCTCTGTGTGGTTATTTGGGAGCTGCCGATCCTGACAAAAACTCCACCTATACATGCCACTAACATCAAAAGTATCTGAGGCCTCCTCCTCCTCTTCCTCTTCCTCCTCCTCCTCCTCCTCCTCCTCTCTCTTTTGGTTTTTCTTTTTTTTTTAAATTTTTTTTAAAAAATTATTTTTTTGGTTTTCCGAGACAGAGTTTCTCTGTGTAGCTTTGGAGCCTATTCTGGTACTCGCTCTGTAGACCAGGCTGGCCTCAAACTCTCAGAAATCAGCCTGCCTCTTCCTCCCTTTGAGTGCTGGGATTAAAGGTGTATGCCACCTTTTTTTTTTTTTTTTTTTAAAGGCAAAGTCTTCTGTAGCCCAGGTTGACCTCCAGCTTGCTATGTGGCCAAGAATGATGTCACACACCTGAAGCCCCTGCCTCTACCTCCTAAGTGTCAGGTTAGGGGTATGTGCCTCTACTTATGGCTTAGTATCCCATTTTGGATGGTCTTATCCTCTGACATGAACTAGAGCTGATCTTTTGTCTAACTGAGCCTATTTCATCTTTCTTCTGCAGATCCTTTCCAAAGAAACTGATCTTTGTCTTCCAAGTATTCCTCTCTATTTGATAATTGTTTTTGTTGTTTATATATAACATGCCTGCCAGGAGAACTAAAATGAAGACAGAGAACCCAAAGCAGCCAGAATGATGAGGAGAGGCAAGGAGAGAGAGAGGACCTTGCTCACTGTCATAAATAAGAAAAAGGACATCTCTTCCCTCAGGCTAAAAGCAGACAGAACATCACCTCAGAACAATGGTCTCTTCTTCTGTTCCAACTGGTGTAACTTGATGAAAAATCTATCTATAACCTGTCTATCTGTCTATCTACCAGACATCTATCCATCTACCCATCCATCTATCTGTCTATCATCTATCATTTATCTACCTAATTTTTTTTATAGAGTTCTACTATATAATCCTGGCAGGCTTGGAACTCACAGAGATCCCACCTGCTTATGTCTTCTGAGGAATTAAAAGTATGTTTCACTGTATCTGATTCTACTTTAGTTATGCTTTTTTATGTTTTGAGTTATTGATTGAGAATTTCATAACATGTGTTTTGATCGTGTTTGCTCCTCCCTCCAATATCCTCTAGAACCTCCCCCAACTTGTATTGGCCAGCGACTCCTGGGTGTGGGGCCTGCCCAGGAGTGCGGTGGAAAGCTGCTTCAAGTCTTTAGACTTGTTTTTTTTTTTTTTTTGTATTCTTCTGTGAGCTGGTCAAAAAATTCATCACTGTCTGATGTTTGAGAGAGGAGGCTGCTTCAGCACAACTCTTTTTTTTATTTAAAATTTTTTTCATTTTACATACCAACCCCAGTTTCTCCTCCCTCCCTCTTTCCCATCCCTCCCTCCCTCCCCTTCCTACACCCTCTCCACTCCTCAGAGGGGTAAGGCCTTCCTTGGACCCTCTGTCCCTTCCTTAATTTCTTTTCCTTGTTCAACCTCCCTTCCACCAGGGTCTCATATATCTCAGGCTGACCTCGAACTCCCTGTGTAGCTACAATGATCTTGAACTTCTGCTTCACCCGCCTTTACCTCCTGAGCTCTGGAATTACATGTGTGCCTCCACACCTAGTTTATCTGTCACTGGGGATGGCACCCAGGGCATCATGCATGCTAGTTCAGCTCTCTACCAATGGGGCCACATTCCTGAGCCCTTGAACTATTTCTTCATATAGAATGTAAGAATAATAATAATAACCTTCAATGCAGGCTTGTTGAAAAGACTAAATAAAATAGTATTGTATAAAGCACATGGTGATACTAGAATATCAAAAAGGGTCCGAGGTCAGCACTAGGACACCCTTTGAACCCATAGTGATCGGACATTTAAACATATGAGCCACATGTGTTTCTATGGGCCTTGGGTGGCCATGGAATTGAGCGATTTTTATTTTTATTTTTTTGGTCCCTTAAAAGCCTCATCTCTTTGCAGAAAGCACAGCAAACACCAGGCAGTGTGCGGAAAGGATCACTTATTTATTATCGCTCAGCGTCAGAAACCATCTGGACCATTTTCTTAGAGCAGATGTTTGCCAAATTAACTCCGAAAACTGAGACTTCACGGAGGGTCTCTCTGTTAGCACAATAAATGTAAGTAGGGCAGATGTAAATAAACTTTTCAAAACAATATTAAGCCACATTACAGTCAGGTGAAAACCATGGTGACTGCACACATCCTTTAGTTTGCTCAGGGAAGCTCAACTCCTCTGGCTGCCAAGGGAATGATTTAGAAATGACTCGGAAGTGCAAAATTAGCTTTAAAACAAACAAACAAATAAACAAACAAACAAAACAATATCTCCAAGAAGAGTGGAAAACCATCAGTGTTCCTGCTGTCCTCAATAGTGGTTATTATTAATTATGCCTTCTGACACTGTGCCAGACCTGAGAATAAGAAGAGTTTCTAGCCTCTACTCTCAGGGATTTCAGACAAACAGGTCAACTGACCTATACGGTGTTGTCAAAGGTTGTTGCATAGACACCACCACTGTCCCCATTGTGAACTATTTAAGTGTGCCAGGATGTGCGTTCTTCTGAATGTTGCTCTCTTGCTTTTATTTGATCTAGTGAGACAGTCTTTTTTAAGATTTATTTATTTTTTGTGTGTGGGGGGACCAGAGTGATGGATCTGTGATTAAGAGCATTTGCTGCTCTTGTAGAGGACCTGGGTGTGGTTCCCAGCACACAGTGTGTTCACATGAGTGCAGTGCCCTTAGAGGCCGGGAGAGTGTCCAATCCCCCTGGAGCTGGAGTTATAGGTGGTTGTGAACTGTTGACCTGGGCGCTGGGAACCAAACTCAAGTCCTCTGCAAGAGCAGTAAGCAATCTAAAACTGCTCAGCCATCTCTCTAATCCTTGAGATAGAGTCTTATGTTGCCCAGGCGGCCCCTAACTCTCTTATGTATCTCAGGATGACTTTGAACTCCTGATCTTCCAGCTTTTACTTCTTGAGCTCTGGAATCGCAGAGTGCACCACCACATCCAGCTAACAGCTTCTTTATTGGCCTATGGAGACTCTCGAAGCTTTTGATTATCTTTGTTGTTGGGGCCCCCTGTTCTTGACTCCTTTCCATCATGACTTAAAGTCAGAGAATTCAAACCTATTCTTGCTCCTCAAGGATAAACAACAGGATGTTTGGCCAAAGGTGTGGCTATGTGAGGTCTTGCTTCTCAAGCCAAACAACATCATGTTTGACTTAGGGCATGGTTACTAGATGTCTTTAGTATTAAGGAGGTAATTGCGCTTATTTGTTTCTCGTATCATTGATAAGGAAGTCTTTTGCTCTCCCCTTTAGCTTGGGGTATATAATGGCTAAGAAACTTGGGGCACCTGCTCTATTCACTGGGAGCCCTCCTGACTTTACCTTCTGTTTTTTTGTCTCTTTTTCTCAATCCTCACTCCCCTCTCCAGGCACATTTGAACAGGTAGGCTGATCCCAACAATTTATCAGTGTGCACAGTCTAATGCCTTTCATGGAGAGGCTCTTAAATTACATTAGACATTCTCTAAGGAGTGGATTGCCGTGTCTGTGATTGTGAAGAGCTCAGTAAAGTGCAGCTGTTATTACCACCAATACTGTGACCATCATACACCTTGAAGCAAAGAGAATGCTCCCATTTTCTCGACTCCTAACAGCAGTGAGGACAAAAGGGATTTGTATTTGATAGATCGACAGGTAATTTTTTTAGTCTGCAGTTTTTTTCCCACTCTATTTTTTTTTCTTTTTTTCTTTTTCTTTTTCTTTTTTTGTGAGGGGTGTGCTGGGGAGTTCTAAGGGAGTAGCTGTCCATGTAGCTTTTGGATAGTTTTCTCCCATGTGCCCTTATTTCCTCCCTGTGTAAGTCTTTCCTCCCATAGCACACACCTCCATTAACTCCTCCACATGTCCTTTAAAATATTTTATTTTGCTGGGGATGGTGGTGTCATAGGTATTTAATCCCAGCACTTGGGAGCAGAAACAGTCAGATATCTGAGTTCAAGATCAGTCTGGTCTTCAGAGTTCCAGGTCAGACAGGACTACGCAGAGAAACCCTGTCTTGAAAAAACCAAACCAAACCAAACAGAACCCGACCCCCCAAACAAACAGACAAAAAAAAAAAAAAAAAAAAAAAAAAAGACCAGTATAACACAAAAAATAAAAGACCCAGAGACTGATATTGGGATTCAAACTTCAAACTGAAGATCAGAAAAGCAAAGCACCCAGCCACTAGCTCTCATCTGTAGCTCAGGCTGAAAGGGCTGATCTATGAACGAGCTTTTCACCAAGTCTCAAACTGCTGCCTCTCCTCAATGTGGCTGGAGACAGAATGCCTCTCTGAGACCTTGCTACTGTCTTATATATTTCTCTAATGTTGGGATTAAAGGTATAAGCTATAATTCTCTTTTAGACTGGTTCACTCTTGTGTAGATCTAGGTAGCTTGGACTCACAGAGATCCATCCGTCTCTACCACCTCCCAGCTTCTGGCTGATGGGATTAAAGGTGTGTGCCTGACTTCCATGACTTGTGGCTGACTTTGCTTTCTGAATCCTCAGGCAAGCTTTAATAAATCATAAACAATATATCACCATAGACCAGGCCACATTTTGCAAGAAGGATTGAAATGAAAAGAACATTGAGAATTGGCACAGCCTTTCAGTCCAGGGCAAGCCCCTGAAGTCAGTCAGCCTGGGTTCAAATCTCAGCCACACCACTTCCAAGTCTAACCATTTTTAGATTGTTTCTCTGTGAAAAGGGAGAGCTGAGGAGTAAACTTCTCCATGCCCTGTGCCCTCATTTATGAGGACTTACTTCTATTGGAAACCAGGGGTTGGGGGATGACTTCTGTGTGGGAGGGTTTCTCATGCAGAGATTTGATGGTTGAGGAAGAGTAAGGTACAGTGTTGGAGGGAAGAGCATCACAGACTGAACAGTGTATTAGTTACTCTTCTGTTGCTCGCACTAAAACACTGTCTTAGGGTTTCTGTTGCTGTCAGGAAACACCATGATGAAAAGCAAATGGGGGTGGGGGTTGGGTGGGGGGGGAGGAAAGAGTGTTTTGGCTTCCATTTCCACATCACTGTTCATGGAGGGAGTGATCGAGGGAGCCAGGACAGGAACTCAAACAGGGCAGGAACCTGGAGGCAGGAGCTGATGCAGAGACCATGGAGGGGTGTTGCTTACTGGCTTGCTCCTCATGGCTTGCTCAATCTGCTTTCTGATAGAACCCAAGACCACAAGCCCAGGGATGGCACCATCCACAGTGGGCTGGACCCTCCTCCATTGATCACTAATTAAGAAAATGCCTTATTTTACAGAGGCATTTTCGAAACCAAGGCTCCCTCCTCTCTGATGACTCTAGTTTCTGTGAATTTTACATAAAACTAACCAGTACAAGCACCGTGACCTTGACCAGAATCAACTGCAGAAGGAGGAGTTTATTTTGGCTTCTGGTTCCAGAGGGAGAGTCCATACTGGTGGGAGAAGCATTGCAACAGGTGGCTGGGACAGGAAGCTGAGAGATCATCCACATGCAGGAACAAGAGAGAGTAAACAGGAAGTAAGATGAGACTATAACAAATCCTGCTCCACAGTGAGGTGTTTCCCTAGCAATGTTCCAGAACATTCCCAAATGACTCCGCCAACTGAGGATCAATTCTTCAGATACCTGAGGCCATAGGGGGCATTTCTCATTCAAACCACCACAAACACTGGAAGCTAAAAATGTTCTGTGCTAAAGAGCATGACCAGAGTGTTAGAGAACCTAGTGACCAGTGAGGCTGCAACACGCCAACTGAAGAATGAGATGGGCAGCTGCCCGAAATGAGAAGTGGTCACAGGCTGAGAGATACAGGTCCTGGGGAATTGGATATTTGAGTCTTGGCATCCTTGGAAGGATTTTGATCTAGTTTGTTTTGTGGATTCTGGGATGGAGGACAGATTGTAAGGGAAAGATAATGAGAATTCAAGGTCAAATCTGATGGTCTGTATTGATTATCAACCTCAGTGGATCTAGAATTGCTGAAGGGACAGGCTGTGGATATGTCTAAGAGGGGTTATCCCGATTAGGTTAACTGAGGTGAGAAGACACACTCTAAATGTGATCCGAACCATTCCATGAACCACAGTCCAAAATGAACAAAAAGGAGGAAATGGGCTGGGCATATTCATCTCTCTTAGCTTAACGAATGAGGACACAAAGTCATCAGCTTGCCTTATGCTCCTTCTGCCACACCTTCCCTGCCCCGATGGACTAGAACTTCAAACTGTGAGCCAACATTAACTTACTTTCTTCTTCAACTGGCTTTTTATCAGATGTTTCTATCGCAGAGAGACAGATTGCTTATACAATAACCAAGAGCAGTCCAGGAGAGAAATTACGGTGGCTCAGAAGAGGGAAGGAGAAATAGCAACACAGGAGAGAGAAAACTCCATGAGGAGAAGTGTTAGGACTTGGTGGGCAGGAGGTGGTTGTGACAACAAATTCTCTCTAGTTGATTTATACCCCCCTCTAGCCACTTAGAGGCAACAGAGAAACTTTTACCTGTTTTCTCCTTTGTGACTTGCATTAAGCAAATTCCCACCCTGAACTGTCTATGCTGGATTCATTTACCTGAAAATTTTCATGTGCTCTTTGCTTTTTTTTTTTTTTTTTGCCCCTGTAGAGATGTGAATATGTGTCTGCTTATTATACCCAGGACATCAACAAAACAGCCCGAAAAAACAATTCTATCCAAAACTTACTTGGCGAACCAATGAGCCTATGTAGGTAGTTTATGGAAGTACAGGTGAGGTGAGACTTAAAAGCAGCTGTTTCATCAAGATGCAGGAGAGTCTCCTGGTCCACTTGTAAATCTTGTAACTTTCTGTAACTTCCTGAGCCTTGTAAATGTGGCTTACTTCCTGGGCCTTGTACATTCCATTTCCCGAGTTTTATAAATTCGTTTTTTCTCCTCGGGAGGGAAGCTTAACAGAGTTAGGTTCTATCTTGGGCCAATGGGATTCTCTGTTCTGATTGGATTATTAGCCATGGGAAGAAAATGATGGTGTTGCTTGCATTTTCTGCTCAACCGAGCACCAGCAGTATTTTTAATCCTAGCAGATACTGATGATACTCCAAGCAGTTCTTTCAGTTTCTAAGAACTGTTTTTTTTTTTTTCCTTCACTTAAAACAACAAAAACCCCACCCCTTTATTTATTTTGAGATAGGGTCTCACTACATAATCTTGGAACTCACTGTGTAGACCAGTCTGCCCTTGAATTCATGGAAGTCTGTAAAACTCTACCTCCCACATTCTGGGATTAAAGGCATGTACCTTGCAAGAAATCTTTTTATTTTCCTTTGGATATATCTTTCAGTTTTTTCAGTCATTGATAAAATTCAGAATTTTCTGCATGCCCACGGTTTATTCAAAATACTTTTTCCTTTGCTTTTTGGCTTTTGTCTGTAATATAATTGAATTGTTGGACCAGGAAAAAAAAACCTGTGGTCCATCCAAGTCTGGGTTTCATATCTGAAAGGCAAGCTACCGACAAGCATGCTGTGGCATTCTGCCCATGTGCTCTTCTCCCTTGCCTTGTGGTAAGGCATTTTCCTAGCAGTGCAGTAGATTTTTCCTATTCCGGTCTTGAAATTTCCACATGGGATTTGGCCACTGGGTAAACTGTGCTGACCCCTTGTTTGCTCTCAGAGTCAGCACCAGGGTCTTCCATATTCCTGCCTTATGGCTGGCCTTATGGCTCTCCTATAGGTTTCTTTGCTTCCTTTCTTCCTCAGTGTTTCATGACTGTTCTTTCAGCAGTTCCTTACCTTGGAGGGAGCACTCCCTCTTGTATTTCTCATCAACTCTGATATTTGACTCTTGCAGCTTCCCTGCTGGGACAGTAGCAGCTCGAGTCACAGTGTTCCCAGCATGGACTATTTTTCCTCTGCTTTTATGAGTTTCCCATTATCTTCTAGCCCTGACATTGTTTCGGGTATAGTTTTTAATCTAGCAACTTTTTTCTCATTATTTTACTTCTTAGATGTGAATCCCATCCAGTTTCTTTAAAATAAAGCCAATCTTGTCAATTTCATCCTTTCTTTTTCAATTTGGCAATGTCGAGATGACCATGCCTCCTGACAGCTGCTCTTCAATATGTCATTACTCAGCCCTGGATGTAATTTTAGAATGTTGTGTGCTCCCAACTATAGAACACGCTGTCCTGATGGTGGTACGTATGAAGGTGAGAATGACCCAAGGAGGAATCTGTGACATTTGCACAATGCCTTTCAGGGACCTTTAACTGTGTGGTATTCCTTAGTGGTCACAAAAAGGCTGGCAGGGCATTATAATTTCAGGTTTAAAGTTGACTCCTATGAAGTGATTTCCCAACGTTAATGGACTGGAAGACAAAGGAGCCAGGGTTTAAATTTATTTATACCCTAACAGTGGCCTTTGTCTTGTAGAATCTTTTTTTTTAAAATAACTTATTTATTTGTATTTTATATGTTTTGGGGTTTTGCCTGCATATATGTTTGTGTGAGGGTGTCAGATACCCTGGAACTGGAGTTACAAGACAGTTGTGAGCTACAATGTGAGTACTGGGAATTGAACCTGGGCTCTCTGGAAGAGCAGCTCTTAATGGCAGAGCCATCTCTCCAACACCTTTTATCTTGTAGCATCTTATATTTTCTTTCTTTCTTTTTTTTAAATCAGAAACAAGTTTCTTTTACATGTCAATCCCAATTCCTTCTCCCTCCCCTCCTTCCCTGCCCCCCCCCATTCCAACTCCTTTCTGGTCCCCAGGGAGGGTGAGGCCTTCTATGGGGGATCTTAAAGTCTGTCATATCATTTGGAGCAGGGCCTAGACCCGCCCCCATGTGTCTAGGCTGAGAGAGTATCCCTCTATGTGGCGAGGGCTCCCAAAGTCCATTCATATACTAGGGATAAACACTGATCCACTACCAGAGGCCCCATAGATTGCCCAGAGCTCCAAACTGACATCCACAATCAGGGGTTCTGGAACAGTCCAATGCTGGTTTCCCAGCTATCAGTCTGGGGTCCATGAGCTCCCCCTTATTCAGATCAGCTGTTTCTGTGGGTTTCTCCAGTCTGGTCCTGACCCCTTTGCTCATCACTCCTCCCTCTCTGCAACTGGATTCCAGAGTTCAGCTCAGTGTTTAGCTGTGGGTGTCTGCCTCTGCGTCCATCAGTTACTGGATGAAGGCTCTAGGATGGCATATAAGGTAGTCATCAATCTCATTATTGAAGAAGGGCATTTAATGTAGCCTCTCAACCACTGCTTGGATTGGTAGTTAGGGTCAAACTTGTAGATCTCTGGACATTTCCCTAGTTCTCTAAACCTATAATGGCTCCCTTTGTTGTGGTATCTCTTTTCTTGTTCTCCTCAATTCTTCCCCTGACTATATCTTCCTGCTCTCTCATGTCCTCCTCTCCCCTTCTTTTCTCTCCCTCTCTTTCTTCTAGCTCCATCTCCCCTCTCTGCAGGCTCTCTATTAGATCAGGAGATCTTGTCCCTTTCCCCTTCTCCAGGGGACCATGTATGTCTCTCTTAGTGTCCTCCTTATTTCCTAGCTTCTCTGTGGTGTGGATTGTAGGCTGGTAATCCTTTGTCTATGTCTAAAGTCCATATATGAGTGAGTACATACCATTTTTGTCTTTTTGTGACTGGCCTACCTGACTCAGGATGGTTTCTTCTAGTTCCATCCATTTGCCTGCAAATTTCAAGATTCCATTTTTTTTGTTGTTGTTGTTGTTGCTGAGTAGTACTCCATTGTGTGAATGTACCACATTTTCTCTATCCATTCTTCAGTTGAGGGGCATCTAGGTTGCATCCAGGTTCTGGCTATTACAAACAATGCTGCTATGAACATGGTTGAGCAGATGTCCTTGTTGTATGAATGCGCATCTTTTGGGTATAGCATCTTATATTTTTCAATATACTTTCCATTTCAGGCCAGGGTTGATATCATGAGTTTCAGGACAATGTAATAATGATCAGAGTGTCACTGGGGTGTAGCTTTCTTCTCCCCTGGCTCCTCTTCTCCTTGAATCAACTCTCTTTTTCTCCAGGCTCTCCTCTTCAGAGTAGGAGCTAGCCTGCCCCTCCCTCACTTCTTGTTGTCCTTAACCAGCTGTCCATCTCTGCACCAGTGACTTTAATCAGGGGCTGTGTTTGGGCAGGCCCGAATCATAACTTTCCCCGAAGGCAGTGGCACAGTCAGCCTTGCTTTAAATCACAGGGCAGGAGAGTGGGAAAGCAGTTCCCAGAAGAAAATTGAGCACTGTTACCAGAATGCTTACTGGGCAGACATGACAGGACGCCTCTCTGGGTTGGATTACAAGTTGCAATAATGGGTTCCCTTTCTTTAAGCTTCCTCTTACATTTGGCCAATGAAGATTAAGGTCAAGGAGAAGAGTGAGAGATGGGCATTGCCCTCCCCACCAGCCCTTTTCCTGTAAGGCCATCCCATGTCCCTGAAGCTCAGAGCTCCTGCTTGGCACCGCTGGCTCTGTGTGTTCCCTGTTGTGACCTCCAAAGTCCTTGTATCCACAGATCTCCAGGTCTGGGAAAACCAGAAAGGTTTAGCATGTAGGATTGTCTTCTCATGGAAAAGATGTAAAAACGTTTGTTCTTCCATCTAGAAAGCTGGGAATTGAGGTGATTAATAGCCTGCATTATTTGTTAGACCAGGCCATATCAAGCTCCTCCAACGAGGACAGGAGGCAGCTAGTCATCTAAATAACTTGTACAGTCAGGGATTCCCAAGCTCCCACAACTAGGACCAGAAGTGACTAATGGCCCAAATGACTTCTATGCTGTCTGTGTGACCAAGACCACGTCAGACCCTTCCTTGAGCCCTGAAGCTAGTACGGGTAGCCTATCTCTAGGGAAGATGGTAGCCATCTTCTTGGCAGAAATGACATGAACTCCGAGTCAAGTTTCAATGTAAGTATGCTTCCTTGTACACCAGGGATTGTATTACACCAGGAAAGTTTTCCCCCAAATGATGCTACATTTAAATTTGTTGGGAACAAACCACCTGTCTTCAGACTCCCTGACGTCCTGATCCAGGTTGATGAAATGAATCTGAACTGAGTTTTCATTCTCACCTCTTTGCAGCTCACTCCTCTGCCTGCCCCTGACTTCTATTAGGGTCCCCTCCTCTCCCAAGTTCCCCATGCTATTAACTACTTTCTTTTTCTACTTTTTGTTTTTTGGAAACAGAGTTTCTCTATGTAGCCCTGGCTGTTCTGGAGCTCACTATGTAGAGCATTCTGACCTTGACACTACAGAGATCCACCTGCTTCTGCCTCCCGGGTGCTGGAATTAAAGGTACGCACCACCACACTCAACCCTAATTTTTCACTTCATTTTTATTTTATGCTTTGTATGGCTGTGCACAAAGTGCCCAAGGAGGCTGGAAGACAGACGAAGACATCAAATTCTCTGGGACTGGAGCTATAGCTGGTTGTGGGTCACCTTGCGGGTGATGGGAATCGAACCCGAATTCTCTGGAAGAACAGCTGGTGCTCTTAACTGAGGCCCCACTAACTGCTTTTCCTGCTCCTTTAAGTCTAGAGCAGCAGTATCTTGCAGAATTGTGCAATTTTTTAAGTTTCCCCACACCCTGCTTACACTTATGTAAAGTAGTCTCTTTATTAATCTGGCCACTAAAGATGCCAAATGTTATCTCTTTCTGGCCAGGACATAATTAACACATCTATAGGCAGGGAAATGAAAATCCCTCATGTCACATGACAGATAATTTGGGGCACCTGGGGGTGTTAGGTCAGGGGTCAATGTGACATCAGTGAAATAGGATAACTGGTCAAGATGGATTAAAGGCATGGCCATAGAGAAGCATGAGAAGTGTTGGCACCGACAGGGAACGAACCTTCAGTCTAGCACAGGCAGAAGCGGCCTGAGGCATTCCCTTCTTCCTTGGGGACTCCTGCTTGAATCCTTGAGTATGCAGAAAAGAATTCCAGGATGAGTCACAATGAAACAAAGCCAGTGATTTTACGTGTTTAGATGGATAGTCACGTAGAGTAAGGATACAAGACGTGGGTGTAGGTATCAGAGGGGAGAGGCCTGCTTTGGTGTCTTTACGTTAGCTATAAATATGATCTTTGGCTTTCCAAGTTACGGTTTCTCAAACAATGTAATTTATATCAAAATTTAAATATAAAGCTTGAAACTCAGGTTCAGGTTTGAAAGCTAAGTAAAAATGTTCGAACTGGCTTGCTTTTTGTTTGTTTGTCTGTTTGCTTTTTGTTTGTTTGTCTGTTCTAGAGAAAGTTTCTCTGTACAGCCCTGGCTGTTCTGGAACTCTCTCTGTAGACCAGACTGGCCTTGAACTTACAGAGATCCTCCTTTCTCTGCCTCCTGAATGCTAGGCTTAAAGGCATGTGTCATGAGTAGCTTGGCTTCCTTTTACTATCTCAAAGATTTTTATTTTGGAAATGAAATTGTAAGGTAGAAGTGATTTAAAAAAAAGATGTATTTTATGTTATGTTTATTATCTGTATGTGTGTGTGTATGTGCACATGTGTGTGGGTGCCAGGGGAGGCCAGAAGAGGGCATCAGATCCCCTGGAGCTGGAGTTACAAGCAGTTGGTGCTGTTCAACATGGATGCTGTGAACTGAACTGGAGCCCTCTGCTGAAAGACCCCCGAAGAGGTACTTTCGTAGAAGGAGACCCGCACCCAGGAATCAGCGAGGCCACGAACTTGGATGCAAAAGCAAGAGGCTTTATTGGAGACGCGAGTACCCGGGGCGACTTAGCTTCTGTGTGGCTAAGCGCGCCGAGCCAAGGGAAAGGGGTCCTTATATAGGGAAAAAGGCGCAAGCTAGGAGCAGGGATTCTATTGGATAATTCTAATGAGGCATTGTACAGAGCTATTCCCATTGGTCAATGTATATGAGGCGCTATACAGGGTTATTCAAATGAGGCAAAGTACAGAGTTATTCAAATGAGGTGAAACATAGAGTCTTTCAAATGAGGCGAAATACAGAATCATTTCCATTGGATGGTTCAAATGAGACACAGAGCCATTCCAGATCAGCATATTCTCAAGGTCTGGTGTCTGGTACAACAGACTCAATTCCCCCTCCCTCCGAGTCCAGATGGCTGACCTTGGGGGCGGAGACCTTGGGACGGAGTGTTTCTCATCGGGCGGGGGCTCAGGGGCCGGGCTCCAGGCCGGCTCACTTGGTGTTTGTTCTCGTGCCGGCCCACCTGGTGCTCGCCCTCGTGCCGGCCCACCTGGTGCTCGTTCTCGGGCCAGCCCACCTGGTGCTCGTTCTCGGGCTGGGCGTGCGGCTGGTGGCGGGGGAAGTGGAAGCTGCCGGGGGTGGGGATCGGGGAAGCCGCCGACAGGAGGAAGAGGAGACAAACTTGAGAAAGAAAGGGCTAAGGGGCAGGGGTCTTTCACTGCAAGGGTGGTAAGTGCTCTCAGGGTCTGAGTTGGTTTTTGTAAATGAAACTCTAGGAGGCAAACCGTTTAGATCTGGGATGAGAGAGGAGGGCTAATGAGTAAGACACAAGTCATAGGCATTCTGGTCCTAAGATGTTGTTTTTAACATCTTGTTTGAGATGCCTTTCGGAAAACACATTTCTGTAGCGATTTGGGCTTTATTGTTGTGTTGAAGTTTCCTGACTCCCATTCAGCAGGGAAGACAACAAGGTCTGGGCTGAAGGACTTTTTTTGTTTTTTTGTTTTTTTTTGCTTTCCCTTTTTATGTCCCCTTAATTTCCCCGTTTTCCTTTCTTCCTCCCTCCTCCTCCTCCCTCCCTCCCTCCCTCCCTCCCTCCCTCCTTCCTTCCTTCCTTCTTCCTTCCTTCCTTCCTTCCCCCAGCTTTCTATCTCATCTCAGCTTCATTCAGGTCAGCCTTGCTAGATCTCTGACTGTTACTAGCCCAATTGTGAAGCAAGCTGTCCAAGAGGTAAGGAGTTCACTGAGGGCATTCAGCTTACTATCAAGAGTCATCTCAGTTTACTATCGAGAGTCATCCGTTTGTCAGGGTGTCTGGTGGTGTCCATGGTGGAGGAGATCTCTTCACAGATAACTGATGGTCTCAAGGACCCCAAGGATTCCCACCTATAGTTCTGCCCATGCAGGGGTATATTTCATTTTCTCTGTTGTTTAGGAGAACATTCCCTTTTCATGCCTGATGGACAACTTGATGTTGAGATCTGCGGCTGTGGTATACCCACTGAGTTCCTGTATCGTTTTCTTTGACTTCCAGGGCCCTTCTGGATCCTAGGAGTCCACTGTACCATCTGGCTTGATAGGTCCCAGGTCAGAAACTCTGCTTCAATAGCTTGTCCATTCCTTGTTGGAGAGATTAAAGGACTTCACCTGTACCTTTTCCAATACAGACTGACAAATATTCCTAGGTAGAAGCCACAAGGAGTGGGGCCGTGGCCGGGGCAGGGGGGGGTTGGCTAATAATGTTTTATGATAAAGGGTAGCATATTGTCACAAAGAAGGAAAAGATACTAATCCTGGAAATAAGGTCATACAAACAATAAGTATCCATGGAACACCAGTCATGGGCACTAATTTCAAATCTGTGAGATACGATCCTGTTGTTCTCTTAGTATGTATGTTTCAGCACTGCTTTTGAGATTGGGGGGGCGTGGTCTTTGGTTGTTCAGCTGCTCTAGAACTTGCTACATAACTGAAGATAACCTTACAATCTTCATCTTCCTGCTTCCTCCTTTTAGTTTACATGGTGCTGGAATCAAACCCGGGCTTTGTGCATGCCAGTCAAGAGCCCTCCTAACTAAACCATATCCCCAGCATCTAAGATCTGCATTTCTATAGGGCTATACTTACAGTTGAGAGCTTCCTCCCCTCGCCCCAATTATGTTCAGAAGGAACAAAATAATTTAGGTTCAAGCTCTCCCAGCCTGTAGGTTTTTCTGGGTCCACCTTGTCAGATGGATCTGGTTACAAGTGTCGACATCGGTTTAGCTAACCTAACTTTTAAAGGGATTTAGCAGGGACTTCATCTCCACCTGGAGTCCAGACCACACTTGGAAAAAGGCATCTCCAGAGGAGCAGAAAGCAAGTGTCTGCAAAGGCACAGCTAGAGGGTCTACCAGCTCTTAGGGACTTCTGCCTGTGAATCACTGTACTCTAGACAGGGAATTGTGGGGAAGGAGTCTGAGCTGCCATCTTTGGTTGAGGGAGGGCAGGGCACCTTGACCTACAGTCCTGCTAAATTTAATTGCTCCCTAGGGAGTGGACATGTCCCTGGATGCAGATAAAATAGAAACCAGTGTCCTCACAGCAGCTCTTATGGTGGCTGAGGGAATTGCCCATCCCCACAAAGGAGATTGAAACAGGGCATACTGTGACTCTGAGGTGGGATAGCATATTCTAGAAAAGAAGATTATGGCTAGTGTGAGAAAAGAAGCAAGGTACAGACATGTGTTAAGGAATGAACATTTAGAGAAACAACATGGTCCCCCCCCCCACACACACAGTGGTTGTAGCACTACCCATGGGCTAATGGGATGCTTCCCAGTCCAATGTGGATCCAAGGTAGGGGGCAGACTTCCTGTCAAGGGCTACCTATTAAATTCTTTAGGTTTTATAAACCATATAATCCCTGTTGCAACTCTTCAACTCCACCATGGGAGTGTGTAAACTCCCTCAGGCATACAGTCATAGATGACTGTGTGGTGTGGCTGTGGTCCAGTAAGACTTTATTTATAAGAACAGGCAGTGGTGGAATTTGGCCAAGAGGCTTGACCTTGTTGAGCTCTGGTCTGGGAAGGTGTTTTTTTTTCCCCCTGCTATAGCTTGGTGAGCCTGTTCCAGGTGAGTTAATGGTTTCTTTAGGAGCAGAGTCTTTGGGCATGCTGGTGGTGAGCCCTGAAGAGATGCCTGATGCAAAAGAAAGATCAGGGAACTGTCTGAAAGGTGGCTGAGTTCACAGCCTGGCTCAACTACTTCACTATGAGGGACAGCTGCCAGACTAGACCTTCCTGGGCCTGGGTTTCTTCCCTTCTGAAGTGAGAATATAACTAAGATGTTCCTTATGTTTGTTATTTAAGGAACGTAGCATATGGAAATTTTGGATGCGAAGAGAATGGTCGTTGCTGAGAAAATAGTCTGATCTGCTCCAGAAGGCTGCATGCCATGACTGGGAGGGGTGATCTGCAAGATGGCATCTTCACAGGACTTCAGGCCCAGGGACTGACATCAGGGGATACCCAGGACAACCTCCCAGAGCCAGAACCAAGATAGAGGTCCTCGCTTTCCTGACTTCTGGGCATGCCAGGCTGCGTGGATGGAGTGCTTCTCTTACCTCTTCTGGTAGCAATGCTATTTTAACTGGATTTTTCTTGACTGTGGACACTGAAAAGCTGAGGAAGGGGTGGCGGAACTGATTTGCTATAGGCCGGGACTCCAGAAGAAAGGTATAATAATAGTGGTGGAATAATAACAGTAACAATGGTGACATAGAAAATACAGCTGGAGGGGCCGGGGAGATGGGACGGTGGTCAAGGGTCCTCTTACAGAGGACCCTTGTTGGATCTCAGCACCCACAAGGGGTGGCTTACAGTCTCCTGTGACTCCAGCTTCAGGGGGTCAGTTGCCCCTTGAGGTGTGGTACACATACACTCATCTAGGTGTACACGCATACATACATGATTTTAAAGAGATAGATTTACGGGGAGGGAGAAAGACAGGGAGGAGAGCTTTTATTGCAGTGGGCTCACCATTCCCTCACCAGCTAGGCTCCTGCTAGCTCCAGCTCTGACCTGTGAGGTTGAGAATGCCCAATCTCTGCTCTTTAAATTCGGGTCAAGCCTTCATCTGTGAATTCTCACTCTTCTATGCTCCTTCCTTACTGCTGGGGATTTTTTTTTTAAATAGTCTTTTCTATTTTTAGAGACAGAACTCATCTAAGAAGAGGCGTGATGACATAATTCTAGAAACAGAATCAGTGTGCTTCTCAAACCTGTTTTCTGCATAAAGTCTGCATTTCTGTGTGTTTCCTGCTCCTTCCTCTTCTATCCAAACAGAGTTATTCTGGACTTTGTCACATTTCAAAGACCAGTGTGTAGTGGTGGGACTCAGTGCAATGGGAAGCTGGTACTGTTATTGTCATCGATGATGTTTTTCGTCTCATTTTTTAAAAAAATTGAGGTGAAGTTTACATAGCATAAAATCAACGCATTTTTGAGTGCATCATCCAGTGGCATTTAAGATCTTCCCAATTGCCATTGTCAAGCGTCAAAACCCTGCCCTAACAAGCCACTCCTATTTTCCCTTCCAGCCTCAAGCAGAGCTACCATTATCTTTCCATATTTGTGGAATAATTGACTTTTCTCCTTCCTTCCTTCCTTCCTTCCTTCCTTCCTTCCTTCCTTCCTTCCTTCTTTCCTTCCTCCCTCCCTCCCTCCCACCCTTCCTCCCTCCCTCCCTACCGCCCTTCCTTCCCCCCCTTTTTTTTTTGAGACAGTTTTTTTTTTTCTTTTGGTTTTTCAAGATAGGGTTTCTGTGTAGCTTTGGAGCCTGTCCTGGTACTTGCTCTGTAAACCGTGCTGGCCTCCAACTCACAGAGATCTGCCTTCTGTGTGCTGGGATTAAAGCCGTGCACCACCACTGCCCGGCTTTTTGCTATTTCTTATAAATGGGATCAAACTATGATATTTTATGTCTGAGGTTTTTCACTTTAGCATGATGTTTTGAAAGGTTCATCCATCTTGTAGCATGTGTTGGTACTTCACTGTGTTTTATAGTTGAATAATATTCCACTAAATTACATGTATATAGCTGGGCATAGTGGCACATGTCTCTAATCTCAACACAGAGAAGACAGAGGCAGATAGATTTCTGGGTGTTTGAGGCCAGCATGGTCTATATAGTGAGTTCTAGGTCTGCCAGGGCTATATAGTGAGGCTCTGCCTCTCTCTCCAAAAAAAGTGTTTATCACAGTCTATCCATTCACCTGTTGATGGATTTTTTAAAAATTTTATTTACTTTTATTTCATTTGTGTTGGTATTTTGCCTGCACATATGTCTGTGTGTTGTAAGTTGCCCTGTGGGCACTGGGAATTAAACCCAAGTCCTCTGAAAGAGCAGTCAGTGCTCTTACCTGAAGAGCCATCTCTCCAGCCCCTGTTGATATATATATTTAGTTTATAGGCTTATATGAATAGAAGCACCATTCATATTTATGTACAAGTACCTTTTTGGATGCCTGCTTTTAGCTGGGTATACACTCCAGAAGCAGAATTACTAGGTTGCATGGGAGTTCTAGGTTTAATTTCTTGAGAAACCACCCAACTGATTTCCCATAGCAGTTGCACCGCCAGCAACTTGTACTCGCTCCAAGATCTCTACACCCGTGCCAGCAAGTATTTGTAGATAAATTCTTCAGTAGAACTCAAACTGTCAATCTCATCATACTCCCCTGCTCTATACTCCTGACCACTTAACTTTCATGACAGTCTCAATTCATTCCTAGGGTCCAACTTAGCACCTGTAGCACGAATTCTAATTGTTCTTAATAATAAAAACTCAGAGTTGGATATTGGGGTTAATGCTAAAGATCAGAGAGGCAAAGAGGCCAGCCACAAGACAGTTCTCAACTCTACCAAAGTGGTGATCTTGTCCTCAAACTGCATCCTCAGACTGCTTAGACTGCACTGCTCCTCAGACTGCATCTCTCTCTTGTCTCCCCTGCCTTATATTCCTCTCTGTGCCCAGCCATCACTCCCGTCTCCACCTCCTTAGTGATGGGATTAAAGGTGTGTCACTCCAAGTGCTGGGATCACTTTTGTGTGAACTCTGTTTCTCTTTTAGACTGGATTGATTTTGTGTAGCCTAGGGTGGCCTTGAACTAACAAAGACCTATCTTCTGAGTGCTAGGGTTAAAGGTGTGTGCCACCACTGCCTGGCCTCTATGGCTAACTAGTGTGGTTAGCTTTGCATTCTGATCTTCAAGCAAGCTTTATTTGCTAGATCATAAACAAATCATCACCACAGCATCTTTGTGTAAAAGTATGTTAGTAACTCTGCTCACTCTTAGGGGACACGATTTTTTCACATGTTAAAAAAAATTATATGAAAGTCAAGTTTAAAGGAGAGAAATGGCTTTCATTGTCACTGGGTATGAGAAGCTGTATCCTTCCTTCTGGGGCATGTGAGGTTGGTATTACTTTTGGTCCTGTGTGGGGCTGGATACACCAGCTTCACCCTCATGGACAAGCTTTCTTGAAGGACCACACCAATTATATTAGTTCCTTGTCTTTGAAAAAATTTGTGTGTGTGTGTGTGTGTGTGTGTGTGTGTGTTCTCTTCTTCTGTCATGCATCTGGAGATCGAACTCAGGCCGTCAGACTTACCTTCACCACCTGAGCCATCTTGTTGACCTTAGTTACTTGTCTCATTGCTTTCATAAAATACTCGATGAAAGTAATTTAAGAAAGAAAGGTTTATTTTTTCCTTATGGTTCTAGAGAATGCTGCCTGTATTAGTCAGGGTTCTCTAGAGTCAAAGAACTTATGGAGTGAATCTCCCTCTATGTATGTATAAAGAGAATTTATTGGAATGACTTACAGGCTGCAGTCCAGCTAGTCCAATAATGGCTAGCTGTGAATGCAAAGTCCAAGAATCTAGCAATTGATCAGTCCTATGAGGCTGGGTATCTCAGCTGGTCTTCTGTGTATGCTGGAATCCCCCAAAAGCAAGCTCCAATGCCAGTGAAGGAATGGATGTGCTAGCTAGGTGAGGGCAAAACAAAACCTTCCTTCTTCCTTGTCATTATATAGATTTCCAGCAGAAGGTGTGGCCCACATTGAGGGTGTGCCTTCCCACCTCAAGATCCTGGTCAAAAGCCTGTGTCTTCTTGCCTCAAGGTCTGGATCACAGGTGTGCCCTCCATTTCTGGATTGTAGTTCATTCTAGATAAAGTCAAGTTGACAACCAAGAACAGCCATCAATCACCCTGTCCATCATGGCAGGAGAGGAATTGTGGCAGGATCAAGTGTGGTTGGTTACATTGCAACCACTGTCAGGAGGCAGACAGATGAACACTGGCGCTCAGCCTGCTTTCTCCATTTTATTTTGTCTTAGGCTCTAGCCCATAGAATGGTACTGCCCATATTTGGGGTGAATCCTCTTCCTCAGTTAACCTGATCTAAGTAATCCCTCACAGATAGCCCTGAGATTTGTTTCCACGGTGACCCTAAATCGCATTAAGTTGACAACTGAGATTAGCCATCACACCAACTGTTCCAGATTCTCGTTGTTTTTTAAGGCCCCTGAGGGACAGTCTGTGCCTTTAGGCACCTGAGGATGCTCCATTTCCACAGTGGACGCCTTTGGATTTCTACTTGCCGTGATTCCCACTCCAGAAAACTTTACTCAGGTGGCTCATTTGGCCCAGAGGGATGAGAACACCAGACTTCACTGTGACAGTCTGCAATGCTGGCGGGATGACAGATGGCTGAGGTTGGCAGGGACTTTACTGTTCCCTGTTGCCATCTGCATGACCTTTCCAGCTAGCAAGGCCGTCTTCCCTCACATACCATTCCTCTTTGCCAATGGGTCAAGGCCAAGGTGAACAGTGTATGTAAGTCCCGGTTCCAAACACTTAGGAGATGCATCCCTCTAACTTATGTCATTAGTGAGTTTTCCCAATCTCTCTTTCAAAATTAAAAGCATTGAGATGTTTAACTATATTTAAAACTTGGAAATAAGATAAAAACGGAAAACATGTCTTTTTTTGTATCATATAGAGGACAGGGCTGGAGATGTGGCTCAGTTAGTAGTATGCTTGTCTAGTGTTCATGAAGCCCTCTGGGTTCAGACTCCAGCATCCCACAATGGAGCATAGTGGTGCATTCCTGAGTTCAAGTTTAAGAACATCCTCAGCTACATATTGAGATTGAGGGCCAACCTGGGATACATGAGGCCCAAAGTCCTGGATTTGATTACCAAAACTCTCCCTAAAATCGTATGGTGCTTAGATTTAGCAGGCCTAACAAATGAGTACTTTATTATGCATTCAGGAGAATAAACCTTGTTCAGCACTGTTATTGCTATTAATTAAAGCTTCCAAGTGTATGGAGGTTATATTTTAACATATAGATTATTTTCAAACATTTTGCTTAGTGGAGAAAAAACCCTAAAGATCATTGTTCTGTACTATTATCCAGTTTAGGATACAGCCTTTAATTGTGATCTAACAGTGATCAAAAATACTTTGAAGGACATAAATCCTCTGAGCATGGCAGTCTGTGACCTCTGTGCATTTTATATTTGTATAAATGTATGAGTCATGTCTTAAATGTTTGTTTTGACAACATTTTTAGATGATTCTATCAAAAACGTAGGAGTGGGATGTGGGAGGGATAAGATTGGATCACAGCCAGCATCTACGCAGGGGTTGTGTCCTAGGGGACAGACATCATCTACTTTCCTAGACTGGATAGCTGTGGATTCATTTGGTGGCATTAGCATCACAGAACCCTGGGACATGGGGATCCTGACTTTGGGTCTGTGATTCCAGGGTATTTTGAAGCCTCCCTTTCCTTTCAATGTTATTTTTTTTTCCCCACATGTTCTTTGACTCTGAGGCAAGAGGGCTGTGCTTGGCATTTGACCCTGACTGCCTGAAAATCCATGACCTGTCCTTGGCTATCGATGCCTTGGTCACTCATAAGCATCTCCGGTTGTTGTGCCTCCTGTGTGTAGCTTTTTCCATAGTTCAAGTCAGAATATTCTAGAAGGTGGGCTCCCTTCTCTGCTTCCTGCTTTTCTCCCTCGTCAAGGGCCTTGCTCCTCTTTTCTTTCAGTTCATGCTCTGATCTCTTCATGCTCCTGAAGTGGGAAGGGCTTGAGATTCTCCTGATTAGGCTGAGGGAAGATTATTTTGCCTTTCTTTTTAAGTCTGTGGATATTTACCGTAAGTATGTATGCAGAGGACAGAACAGGACACTGGGTGTTGTCTGTCTTCTGTCACTGCAGGACACTGGGTGTTGTCTGTCTTCTACCACTTGATTTCCTACAGGCATGAGACAGAAGACGAAACTCATTAACTCTTTGGCTGGGCTGGCTGGCTGTCCAGCTTCTGGAATCTGCCTATCTCCACCCCTCAGTGCTGGGTTACAGGTTTTCAAAGCCTTGCCTGGCATTTTACATGGGTGCAGGAGATTTGAACTCAGGTCCTCATGCTTGTTGAGCAATCATTCTTACTCACTGAACCATCTCCTCCATCTGATTCTCTTCATCTTTATCCTATTAGTGGCGTCTCTGAAGTTATCACCTCTCCCAACTCCTGGGATTTTTCTGGTAGATTGTAGTAAACAGTAAAACACTGGCTTTTCATGTGGAGGTCCTGTGTATCCCAGGGTAAGGCAGCCTTGCCCCTCTAGCCACATTCCTGGGAGAATGCTAGAGGCCTAAACTATCCATCTCTGGGTCCAAGATCTCGTAAAGATTGCTTTGGCTTGATCTTGTAGGGCACGAGGAGAGCTTTGATCTCCCTTCTATTTCTCAGGTCACCACAATCTCTGTTCCGGTCTTTTCAGAGGAAACAGGACATTGCCTTCATGTTTCTCTGGTAACACTGTCTATACAACCACAGTGTATGATCCCCCACGATGCCTTGACTAATCTACTGATTTATTTATATATTTTTGAGACAGAGTTTCTCTGTATAACAGTCCTGGAACTTGATCTGTAGATCAGGCTGGCCTCGAACTCACAGAGATCTGCCTGCCTCTGCCTCCCAAGTGCTGGGACCAAAGGTGCGCCTTGAATAATTTCTAAGAGATGTTGCTTATCACATGTCTTATGAATACACGTGGCAGTCACATTAGTGGGTTTTATTTTTACATTTTAGGTCTTGGTTTGGTTCAGGCCCTGCCTCGCTCACACTGCCCTGTCTATAGACCTGACTTTCCAGTCTTCACTTCTGAAACATTATGATAAGGGATAGGGATGTGGCTGAGTTGGTACTATATGCTTCCTTAGCCTTCACGAAGCCTCAAGTTGATCGCTAGCACCGAGAGGCGTATTGGCACACATCTGTAATCCTAGCACCTGGGAGGCAGGTGAAGGAGAAGCAGAAATTCAAGGTCATCTTTAGCCACATAGTAAGTCTGAGGATAGCCTGGGCTATATGAGGTCTCCAACCCCCTTAAAAGGTGTGTGAGATGGCTCAGCAGTGAGTTTGATCCCCAGGACCCACAAAATAGAATAAAAGGCTCATCTCCCTTAAGTTGTTCTCTGACTTCCACATGTGTGCTATGGCATGCACTGGTAACTACACTCACTCAGACACACACACACACACACACACACACATACACACACACACAATTAATACATGTGAAAAAAAATTATTAGGATATACATTTAAGAAATTTTCTATAAAATCTTGATGTTGATGTAATGGATTCCCATAAAACTCTGAGGTCTTTACATTTGTAAAGTTTCACAAAACACAAACCCCATTTATATTAAGAAAACTCCAGGTAGACAACGTAGATCTGTCAGGCACATGCCAACCCTCTGTGATGCTGAGCTGGCCAGTGATTGAAGACCTACCAGGGAGTGTTCCACAGTGCATGGTGCACTCCCAACTGAAGACAGCTAATGCTGCTGAACTGCTTGTTTTTCTTTCCATTATTTTTGAATGGAAGAATAGAATTTCCTCCCATTGACAGATACTCAGAGCTTCCTTCTTAGGCTTAGACTGGAGAAAGATGGCTTTGATCCCATGTTTTCTTTCTTTCTTTCTTTCTTTCTTTCTTTCTTTCTTTCTTTTCTTTTCTTTTTTTTTTTTTGCCTCTATGTTCCTCTGGATTCTGTTTTCAAACTGCTGTTGATAGGATTCAGGTTTCTCCAAACAAGATGACTGAAGTAAAGCAAGTTCATCCTTAGATGAGCTGCCCCGAGGGAGAATGGCTCTGGGGTGGATTTCTGTGACTTGCCCATCAGCCAGGAGAGAAAGGGCAGCAGTTGGCTGGACATCATCTACATTTTGTCTTCATGTCTTTAGCCTCCTTCACACATATGTCACAGCCCTGTTTCAAAAGAGAAAAGATACTCCGATAAACATTGTTAGGCATGGCTTTCTTTTCTTTTCCTTCTTTTTCTTTTGGAAAAGACCTTGATCTTAAAATAAGATTATGCACACACAGACTATGTTCAGAAGAAATTTGAATTCTTTTAGGAATGAAATTAGGCAATTTTTTTTCTTTTCTTTTCTTGAGACAGGGTTTCTTTGTGTAGCCCTGGTTGTCCTGGAACTCACTCTGTAGACCAGGCTGGCCTGCTTGCCTCTGCCTCCTGAGTGCTGGGAGTAAAGGCGTGCATCACTATGCCCTGCTGGAATTAGGTAATCTTAAATCCTTTATGGATGGAATGATGTATACAAATCAGCCAAGACAGAGATCAGAGTTTCCCTATGCATCTGACAGTGGTGGCAGGCATCACAGATGCAAGCAACAGCTAGTTTTGTGAGATGGCGTGAATGTCATAGTGATAGAGTGTATACAAACTTCGTGCCCAGGCATGGTGACACACACACTTTATTTTCAGTGCTTGGGAGGCAGAGGCAAGTGGATCTCTGTTAGATTGAGGCCAGGCTGGACTTCAGAGTGAGTTACAGGATAGCCAAGGCTGTATAGAAAGCCGGGTGGTGGTGGCACATGCCTTTAATCCCAGCACTTGGGAGGCAGAGGCAGGCAGATCTCTGTGAGTTCGAAACCAGCCTGGTCTACAAGAGCTAGTTCCTACAAGAGCTAGGACAGCTTCCAAAGCAACAGAGAAACCCTGTCTTGAAAAAAACAAAACAAAAAAAAACCAAAACAACAACAAAAAAGAAAGACCATGTCTCAAAACAAGAACAAACCACCCACAAAGAAACCCAAAATGCATCTTTCAATTTGGCTACTCACTGACATATTTGGTAAAGAAAAGCAAGAGCCAAAGCAAAACTAAACCAAAGCAAAAAGAAAGAGCACTGAAAAGAAAGACAATAGAATGACTTAGAGTATGCTAAAGAGATCTCAGAGGGTATTTTACCCATTCTTTTAATTTCACAGAAGGAAATTGGGGGTCAGGGAGGTTGAGTGGCTTGCCCACTGTCATCCAGCAACTTAATAACACATCCTAGTATTGAATCTCATTTCCTTCTTAATAAACCAATATTTCCATGGTGTCATGACTCCCATGGCATCCATTAACCTAATGTGGACCAACTTCAGGGCTTG
Source organism: Cricetulus griseus (assembly GCF_003668045.3). Taxonomy (NCBI): domain Eukaryota; kingdom Metazoa; phylum Chordata; class Mammalia; order Rodentia; family Cricetidae; genus Cricetulus; species Cricetulus griseus. Next base: position 270,551,340 of record NW_023276806.1, read on the forward strand.
GGAGAACCCAGAATGCTCCAGTTGAAGAGACAGAACTATAGAGCAATATATAACCCATGACCTTGCTCTGTCACCAAGGAACCCGCAGCTCATTCCATTTCAGATATACTGCTCTCTAGTGAATACTTTAGTGACAGAGTTAGATTTTTACAGTTTTTGAGTCATTCTACAGGAAAGGATCAGAAGCTGCCAAGGACATAGTGGTACCCAAGATACTCTTCAGCTGAAATTAATTTTTTTTTTTTTTGAGTCAGGTCCTGGAGTATCTCTGGCTGACTTCAAACTTGCTATGTAACTGAGGATTAACTGGAACTTCTGACCTTCCCAGTTCTACCTTCCAGTTCTGGAATTGCTGGCACATGCCCCCATCCTGGGTTTGTGCAATGCTGGGGACCAGCCCAGGACATGCTAGGCAAGCACTTACCAACCGAGTTACAGACTTAGCCCCAGACCTTTCAGTTTTGATGAGACCCCCGTTAACTTTTTCTTTCATTGCCTGTGTAAAGCATAATGCCTTTTGAGTGTCCAGTAAGGTATTGACCCTTTCAGAGTGTGAGTGGCGGGGGTCAGTGACCAAGGTGCCTCTTCTTTTCCCACTGTAATAACTAGACATGGATATGAGGAGTTCTGATGACTGTGGGGGAGGACATCTGACCTTCTGGTCTTAAGGAGGCTGTTTAAATCCCAACAGAAGACAGACATCCCATGCTCACATCAATGACTTGCTTATACCCCTGGACTGACCATGATGCATGTACTCAACAATAACAAGGATGGGAAGGAAATATGGAAGTATGGATTCAGTTTTGTGATGGGGAGGCAACTCTGACATGATGGCTAATGGACAGTTTCAAGGCTCAGCTCATGCTGTGGACGTACCTGTGTGCATGTCCACACACGCTTACAGGTGTGTGTGCTGTTGTGTGAGAGTGTACACAGAGGCCAGAAACCAACAACTGGTGTCTTCCTTGGTTGTTTTCCACTGTATATTTTGAAACAGGGGTTCCCCCTGGATCTAGGGCTTGACATTTAGGTCAGACTTGCTGGCCAATGAGCTCCAGGGAGCTTCCTGCATTGTCTGATGCTCTGAACAGAGTTGGCTATTGTGAGACTTTAGTCTGTCGCAACCACTGGTTCCATTCTCCCAGGTCTCAGTGCTCTAGAGAGATGACACCACCACACTCAGATTTTCCAAGAGTGCTGGGGATCCAAATCCAGGCCCTCATGCTTGTGTGACAGGCACTTCATTGACCGAGTGATCTCCGCCCTTGATTGCAGGACCCCAGTGAGGAAGATTACTCGATGCTTTCTGCCTTGGTTTTCTCAGAGACAATGTGGAAGTTGGGTTGTTGAAGCATTTTGTGACTTAATGCACATAAAGTTCTTGAAATAGTGCTTGGCATATTGCAAGCTTCTGACAAATGTTCTCAGCGGATTAATGAATTCCAATATGCAAAGCATGTACCTGCTGCAGCCAGCATTATTCCCAGCTCACGACATTCAAATGCAAGCTCCTAAAAGAATTTTACAGAAACCAAGTACAGACCAAACAACATATTTCCATGGGCCAGACTCAGCTCTGGGACTGCCAGTTTGTGATTGAACAGAAACCACAGAACTTTGTCAAGCCTCCCAGACAGAGCTTCCTGCAGCTTTAATTGGGACCTTGGATTTCTGGTTTGGCTCCTCACACGGCTGAACTCACTCACTTATTGGGGTGGGACGGCTGTGGAATCACAATGATGAAGCACTGGGCACACTTGGATAGGAGAAGAGTGGTAACTTCACAAATTCTCTTCTTTTGCTATTGATGGTGGCTCAAGATGTATAGCACTTATGTTTCCTGAAGCAAATGTAGCTCTGATTTGTTTTGCATATCTGATGCAGCCCTTTCGTGCATTAATACATCTCATATTTGATCATTATGGGGAGAGAAAAATGAGAAGGACTTTAGAGCTTTTTTTATTCTGACTATAAAAATGAAAAATACCTATCACAAACAATTCAGGAAAAGTATGGAAGTGAAAAAAATGAAAGAAAAAATGTCTCTGAATCTGTCAGCCAGAGATAAATATGGCTCCCATTCTGATGAATAGCCTCCTGGTTATTTATTTGTCCATATACCAGCATCTATCTGAAAAAGCAAGAATGAACACCGCATCTTCTCCAGAGCCTTTTGGAGGCCTTTGAAATGCTACCATGGCCCCATGAGCATTTCATAAAATTTTTTTTTAGCATATAGTAACCATACATAAAATGAGTTTTGGGCTGGAGAGATGGCCCAGTGGTTAACAGCACTGACTGCTCTTCCAGAGAACCTGGGTTCAATTGCCAGCACCCATATGGCAGCCCACAACTGTCTGTAACTCCAGTTCCAGAGGATCCGGCACCCTCACACAGACATACATGCAGGCAAAATAACACCAATGCACATGAAAGAAATAAATCTTAAAAATTAAAACAAAAGTTTAAGGAAAAAAATGAGTTTCATTTGACCCGTGCATACACATACACAATGTATTTTGATCATATTACTGGTCCCCCTCACACTCTACTGATCTCCTTTTCTCAACTACCCTCCCTTCTATTTTCACGTCCTTGGATTTTTTTTTTTCAACACACTCTTATTTTAGAGTTTGGGGGTGTGTGCACCATGGAGCACTCGTGGAGGTCAGAGAACAACTTACTGGAGTCAGTTTTCTCTTCGACCACATGGGTTTCTAGGGCAGAACTTAAATCAGTGCTTTTACCCACTGAGCCATCTTGCTCCCTCTCCCTCTTTAATGACACGATGAATTTCTTCATGGCTGTTTACAGGAACATGACTCCTTAGCAGTAGTTACACCACTCAAGAAAAATCTCACCCCCTTCTTCATCAAACATGAACTTCTAATAAATCCTCAGGGAAGAATGGGATCCTGTCAGTCCCTTCAATGACCATCGCCCCTCCCGTCCTCTGTTCCCTCCCTCCCCCTCTCCCCTCCCTACTTCCCTTCTTTTTCTTTTCTTTTTTTTTCTTTTCAAGACAGGGTTTCTCTGTAGCTCTTTGGTTGTCCTGGAATTCTCTTTGTAGACCAGGCAGGCCCTAAACTCACAAAGATCCGCCTGCTTTTGCCTCCCGAGTGCTGGGATTAAAGGTGTGCGCCACCATGCCCGGCTCAGCATTTTCTAGATTGATTTATTGAAGTGATGAAAAGACCATTTGCCCCCCTCCTCACTATTTATATGTCTCTGTATAGACTGCTGCCAGGTTTATTACCAATTTATTTTAAAAATTCCCTAACTTCTGTCTTTTTTTCTTATTTTGTCTCGTCTTTTTTTTTAAATTAAAAGTTTCACTACTATTATTTTACTTTATGAGAATGACTACGGGTATTTTGCCTACATATATGTCTGAGCACTGCAGCCCTTGGAGGCCAGAAGTATGCAACTGGGGTTTCAGACAGTTGTGAGCAGCTATGTAGATGCTGGGGATTGAATCCAGGTCCTCTAGAAGAGCAGCCAGTGCTTTTAACCTCTGGGCCATCTCTGCAGCTTCCTTCTTATTTCCATTAGGTCTTAGTTGTTCTTTTTCTAAGTTTTTTATTAAACGTTTAGTCATATGTTGAAACAACCTAAATGGAATCCCGCTTTCTGACCCTGCTTTTGTGACCAGAAGGTGAATAAATCTCTACTGAATGAACCGCTTTCTGTTTTGTTGGCTTTCCGGTGGGAGGGGCAGAGGCGATGAAGGAGGCTGACCTTCTTATGCGGCATCTTGGGAACAGATGGCTTAGCTGGGTTACTCTTGTTTTGGAAGCTAGAGGCGAATAACAATGGCATCTGGGATGGGATCAGTTAAATTTAAGGAGCTGAGTTTTCTGAAGGATGAAGCCATGGTGGTCCCCTCTAAATGTCACCTCTGACTTGCTGTTCTCTGCAGACACTCAGCAGCTCTGCATGGATTGTGCACTAAAGGGCCTGGCATCCTTAGCACAGTTCTCTGACATATTAAAACAGGAGGTTTCTTATGATCCTGTTTTCCCTATTGATTTCTTTAGTGTAGCCAGCTTATTCAAACGTTGGTCCCACCCTCTCCAGTGTAAAATCTCCCCAGAGGCTTAGACTGTAGACCGACAATGCTGTTTCCACCAGCTTGGTCAAGTCTCTGGCATTTTTGTGTCTTAGTCTTTTTTCCCAGAATACAAGAACAGTGTAAGAAGGAAGGAGCCTAACATATGACATAGAGGTAATCTTTTAAATATTTAGTAGGGTCATTGGCGGAGTAGAAGAGGCACAAGATTATAATACTGGAGAGGAGTCCAAAAGGTCCCTTTGTGCTTTTAGCTCTTCAGGGCAGGGCACACAGAAGCCTCTGGCAGAGGACATTAAAGATCTCTAAGAGAGCTATGGGGATTGGCTGTTGCCAGTATGCATGAGCGAATTTCAGTAGTTTATCAGCTGACAGCTCTCATGGAGAAAGCTTGGAGCATAACTCATGACACACCAGATCGCTTCTGTTACCATTACGATTGTCATTATTCGTTTTCATTTTTGAGTCAGAGTTTCACGTGGTCCAGGCTGGCCTCCAGCTCCCTATGTAACTGATGATTTTTGACAGTTGATATTGATATTGTCAGCTTGACAGGTTTAAAGTCACCAAGGAAATAAATCTCTGGGCGTGCCTGGGAGGAATTTGTATTTATTTATTAGACTGGGTTCATTGAGGTGGAAGGCCCACTCTAAATGTGGGCGGCACCATCCTTGGGGCTGGGCGGGGTCTTGGATTTAATGAAAGGAGAAAATCAACTGAACACCAGTATTCATCTTTCTCGGTTTCCTGACTGCAGATGCAATGTGACCGGTCGTCTCCTGCCACCCTGTCTTCCCCACCACGGTGGACTGCACCCTGAGACTGTGAGTCAAAATAAAACCCTCCTTCCTTTGGAAGCCACCAAGAGAAAACTAACCCACGTTTCGGTATTCCTGCCTCTACTTACTGAGTGATGTGATTTCAGGTGTTTGCTATCAAGTTGGAGTCCCGTGATGCTGGAGGATGAACACAGGGTTTTGTATGTGCGTGCTAAGACCACCAACCGATCAACCTCCCAGCCCTGTGATTATTTTAGAGTAGAAATATTACTGTCATAGCAGCATTAGTATGCGCGTCTCTACTCCTCATCTGAGAATGGCCTGGGTGCTGATGAGGGTGTGGCCTGGCCAAGCTCCTTTTTGTCAGAGCCATTTCCTGTGCAGTCTGTGCGGCTTCTACCATCTTGCTCCTCTGTTCCGATTTGCGGTTTCCTGGGCCTCGCGTTCCTCCCTGTCGAGGACCACAATTAACCAGCGTGCTTTGAGTCTTCTGATGAGGACCACATTAACCAGGCTGCTTTGCCACTTCTGACGTTGTATTGGGTTAGCACGCTGAGCCTGCTCTTTGGCCTCAGAACCCTAAAACACTACCTTGTTGGCTTCTCTCTGTTGTTCCAAAGTCTTCAGTGGCTCCCTATGAACCTCTGATACCCCATCCAAATTGCCAACTTCATCTTCGAGTACTCTTTTTCACCCTCCATGGTTTAGACTCATGGACTTCTTCTCCAAGCCCATCAGGTAACTTCTTAGTTTCTTGCTCTTCTCTGTCTTTGCCAGCCCAGCTTCCCCAAGTGTCTTGAAAATACCCGACAGTTTCCAGTCTTTGCTCATTCTGGCTCCCTGTGTGGAATGCCTTCCTCCACACTGCCGACGTTTTTCCTTGCTCTAAACACCCCTGACCTTATGACTACATCCTCCGTAGATCTCCCCCCCCCCGCCCCCAGGCTTTAGCAACTTGCATTTATTCAAGAACCCTGCACTATTTTGTGATGTTCTGTGCGAGTTCCCCGATTTATCAGAGGATTATCAGAGGAGGTTTTGTCCCAGGACGAAGCTCTTGTGAGCTCTGTGGTGAAGAGCCGTGTTACTCGGAGGAGGGCTTTTCACGGCTCACAAAACGAAGAGGGAGGAGGCCAGCAAAGAGTCTGATCGAGTAATTTGTGCCAGGACAAACTTAAAGAAAACAGAAACGAGAGGAGAGAACGCATCTGCAAACTATCTGGAGGAGCAAAACAGCAGGATCTGGTCCAACAGATGACATAGGAGAGCCAGAAATAAGTTCTGAGGTTTCTGGTCCGCTGAAGATGGAAAGACTGGTGGATAACTGGGAATGTGGATGCAAGACAGTTTTGCTTTGTACTTGAGCTTCAGAAGATGGAGAGATAATTAAGAGCTGAGGACTCGGAGTTCTGAGTCTTCTGGGGGACGGGCATTGAATGAAGGGAGAATAAAGACTGCATTAAGAAGCTGGGCGGTCGTGCTGCACTCCTTTAATCCCAGCACTCAGGAGGCAGAGGCAGGCAGATCTCTGTAAATTTGAGGCCAGCCTGGTCTATAGAGCAAGTTCCAGGACAGCCTCCAAAGCTTACAGAAAAATCCATCAAAAACAAAAAACAAACAAACAAACAAAAAAAAAACAAGCAAAAACTTCATAAAGAACAAAGTCCTGAAGGGCTACCACCAAGGAGAGAAGACCTGGGAGAGGGTAGGATGGGGCTGGATGTAGAGAACACAGTGCTGTGGAAATCATTGAGACAGCTTGAAGGCTGGATAGTGTGAATGAGTCATCGACTATCTGTGAAGAGTGAAGAGTAGCAAACAGTGGAGTCATAGCAGAGCCTGGGAGGGGATGGAGACCTGTGTAGAGAGGGGCTTTAAAAGGTTGCTGGAAACCAACCTGTGGGCCAAGTGGCAGCAAGAAACAGCCCAGAGAGAAAAGCGGTTTAGTAACAGAACCATACTAGTAGAAACTCATGGTTTAAATCAAAGAGGACTGAGTGTCAGCTCTCTGAAAAATATCTATTTGGACATACATGGACTTCCACCTCTTAGCACAGAACAGATATCATTGAGGTGGCCTGGGATGCTTGTTGGGCCCTGGCCTCGGCACCCCCTGTTTGAATCAGACATCAGCTCAGAACTGAACTCAGGTCTCCTCCAAGAGTTGCAAGTGCTCTTAACCATTGAGCCATCTCTTTGGCCCTAAATTATCTTTTTCTTTTTTCATTTTCTTTGAATTTGTTTTAAATATGAGTTAACTATTTAAATTTTTTTTTTTTTGAGACAGGATATCACTCTAAGATCCTGGCTGTCCTGGAACTCACCATGTTGACCAAGCCAACATCAAATTTACAGAAATTCAACTGCCTCTGCCTCCCGAGTGCTGGGATTAAAGATGTGTGCCAATAAGCCCACCCTTACTTCATTTTCATACAGCCTGGGGATAGTGCTCCCCGTAATGGAACACTTGAGTCTTCCAAACTCAACTGACCTAATCAAGACAGTCTCCCACGGCATGCCTGGAGATTGTCCTCCTAGGCCATTCTAGTTTTCATCCAGTTGACAATGGAGATTAATCCTCACAATTTGTAAGGGTTGAGGGAGATCACCTATATTGAGAACACATGATAAAGTGCTCAATAAACCAATGTCATTTTTTTGCCATCATGAGGACTCGCTGCTAAATTCGTGACCTCAAGAGCTCCCCGATGCTATTAGTTAGGTGTCCTTTGAGTCTGTCTGTTGCTAGGTACAATTTCTCAGGGTTAGTAAGTAAAAATGTAGATTGCCCAGGTGAGTTTGAATTTTAGATAATACATAAACATCTTTTAGTATAAGCATTCCCTAAATATTGTGTGGAAAATGCTTACTCTAAAATTTTATGTGTTATTACGTGAAATTTAAATTCATGTGGGCGTTGTGTGTGTGTGTGTGTGTATGTGTGTGTGTGTGTTTGTGTGTGTTTGTCAATCCTAGCAGCCTAGTAGCTAAGTGGCCTTACGTAAGTTTCTTCTCTGTGTCTCAGTTTCCCCATCAGCTAAGTGGGTGATGAGATGGATTTTTATAAGCACTTAAGAATGGTGGCTGGTGCATAGCAGGGGAAATATAATAACCGATACCATTCAGATGGGACTGTGCCTGGGGGTACATTCTGGAATCATAATATTGAAGACGGAAGAGAAATGTTTAAAATTACATTTTCATTACTGTGCATTTGGCATTGCATTTGGTACTGTCTCTGAAAAGGCAATATCATGCTGAAATAAAGAGACTCCATCCTCCTAAATGCTCCCTTTGGCTTTAATAATTTTTACTCTCCCATAAATTCTTATGACAGGATTGACAACCATCATGGAAAATTCAATTCTCAATCTTGTCTATTTTTGCAATTTTGCCCTCTGGAGCAGTGCCGAGCTGGAGCTAAAACAAATGAAATTGCTCAATTCCCCCCAACCCCTCCTTTTTTTTTTGCACAATGGCAAAAGTCTTTCTGGAGAGATTTTTTTTGCCCCCCCCAGAAGTTTTAAACCAGCTCAAAACTTTTTATGAATCATAGGCACTGGGAACACTTTAGACAAGGAATGCTGAGTCTGAGCTTTGAATGCAGTTCGGATGGGGAAGTGGTACTTGCTCTTTAATTCGAGATTTGGAGATAGATACTGCCACTGTTGTAAGTTAGTATTCACCATCTTTGGTTGTTGGATATTTTACATCTGAGTCTGCTACTAAAGTCACTGAGTTTACAAACTCTTGATCTGAAAAGGCGGTTTAACTAAAGTGATTTCTCCTGTATTTGAAGTGTTAGCCAATTTTGTGTAGCCAACACAGACTACCACAGATGAATAACTTGTAATTAATGGAAATTTATCAGTTCATAGTTCCATAGAATGGAAAATCTAAGATCGAGGCACCAACACGTGGTGAGGGTCTTCCTGCTGAATGATCAGGATCCTTGTGGGCCAATCATCACTCAGAGGTTCCTCTTTGTCCTAGTTAGGGTGACTATTACTGTGATAAAACACTATGATCCAAGCAACTAAGGGAGGAAAGAGATGAATTGCCTTATGCTTCCATCACTGTTCATCACAGAAGGAAGTCAAGACAGGAACTCAAACAGGACAGAAACCTGGAGGCAGGAGCTGATGCAGAGGCCATGGAGGGGTGTTGCTTACTTGCTTGCTCTCCATGGCTTGCTCAGCCTGCTTTCTTATAGAACCCAGGACCACCAACTCAGGGATGGCCCCACCCACAATGGGCCCTCCCACATCTATTACTAATTAAGAGACTACCCTATAGGCTTGCCTACTACCTAATGTTATGGAAGCATTTTCTCAATTGAGGCTTCCTCTTCTCCAGTGACAGTAGCTTGTGTCAAGTTGACAAAAAACTAGCCAGTACATCTCTAATATTGTCACAGTGCTAATGAAATGTCAATATGAGTTTTAAAATAAATTTAGACCACAGCATGAAGTACCCCTCTGGCTCCTCCTTCCTCTTAAAACTCTATTGATCAAAGTTCTACCCATATTCAGATTCTAGTAAGTCCCCTAGAGGCTATCTCAGAGGATTGAGTAATCTTTATGCGAACATATATCATAGTCCGTCTTTGGGCAGCTGTCTTAGCATCCCTGCGGGGGAGGGCTAGACACCATCTGTAATTTATCTTTGGATTTTCCCATAATGCCTTAAAGTCAATAGCTTGCTCAATAAGTGTTTGTGGTATTGAGCTGACAACATCTGAGTACTTGATACTACTTTGATGTCCCCTTAAAATAATTCATGTTTTAAACAAATAACCTTTGCAATTGAATCTGGAAGCATTTCCTTCTTTGGAGTAGGTGAATTTCAAAAATGGAAAAAAATAGAGTTTAAAAAAAGCCCACCAGTATTATAGTGTTTATATTTTCAGGTTTCACAGCTAAAATGAGTTTGTTGAAGCATGAACAATTCCCAGCGGATACAGGAAACAAGCAGTTTTGTACAAATTTCAGAGCTAGTAGAGAGAGTAGCCTACCCCTCCAACCATGAGGAGAATTCTGGCTCTGACATGGACAAGGACTGGCCCAAGAAACCAAGAAAGCATCAAAAATTGGCCCCTGGCTGGTTGGTGGTCCCAGGTTTGTGCACTGTTTTTTGCCTTTCTTACCACTCAGTGTTCTGTCCTGCCCTAGGCTGTGTGCCCTAGGCTGACCTCTTCAATACTGTCTTAACTGCTGGCTATTTTCCATGTGAGTTTGGCTAGCAGAGTATGGGGGGCATGTTCTATTTTTAATCTTCCACTCTGGAAGAAGCTTGGGTTTGGTGCCTTTTCCCTGGCAGATTCAGCTCAAATGTCCTGGGCATGGTTAATGGTTTCTCAGTGTTCCGGCTTAGTCATTGGGTTCCTTGGTTTCTCATATCTGCAAGTCCTTTGATAAATTTTTCTTCTGAAGTGTCTTGTGTAAATGTCCTGTTGCCAAGACTTTAAGATCAATCCATCTAAAGCAAAGACTTAAAGCTTTTTAAGCAAAGGTTTAGCAGCTGCTCAGTAGTCGTTCCTAGGACACCCATATTCTTAACCCTGCCTTAGGAATCAGGGACAGGGCCACAGAGGAGAAGGAAACCTGTGTCACTGGAGCTGATCACTGTCAAGTGCTGTGATTGCTCTTCAGGTTCTTCCAGGAAAACTGGCTGGACAGAAATATGAGAACATGTCTTAATAATAATCTATAGAACAGAGACCAATTGTGATAGGAAGGGTAATTCTCCACCACAGAGATGTTGAGTATGGGCAGCTCAGTTGGTAGGGTGCTTGATCATTGTACATGAAGCCCTGGGTTTCACCCACAGTATCTGCATAAAACTGGACATGGTAGCATTGGCGTAGTTCCAGAGAGCTAGAAGCAGGGGAATTGGGGGTTCTAGGTTATCCTTGGCTTTGTAGCCAGTTTGAAGTCACCCTAGACTACAAGAAAGCTGGTCTCTGAATACGAGATTAAACCAAGAGAGGGAAGGAAGAAGAGTCAGAGAAGCCCGGGAGGAATAGTATGGAGTCTCAGAATTACCTTTTTTTTTTTTTTCCACTTGAGGGACTACTTTCCTTCTCAGCTCTTGTTGGGGGATCCCAAAACAGCAAGAACTGCTAGTGTCAGTGGTATTGATTTCTTCTGGCTTCTCTCATTGCTCTGATATCTATCCAGAAGAATGAGAAACAGCAATTGCAACTGTAGATAAAACACATAGCATTCCATCTTTGCCACATTAAGGTAACCCCTGTATCATCGCTGAGCTGGCAGATACCCAGGCACATGCTGGCACATACGGGCTACACACAGGCAGGCACAGATATACATGTAGACTGGCCCACAGGTGGAATGAAGAAAGCAAAAGATGGCAGCAAAGAGGTACCTGCCTCTGACTTCAAGGGCATATTTATACACAGCCCACCCCAAAGTAGCAGTTTATTGGGAACAGTTATATAATGGATCACACCACTGCTTTACTACGGGTTCTCTAGATACCCAATGGTAGCCATCTTTTTGACTAACTGGATATCCACATAAGTGCCACGATGTCTAATCCTTAAATTGGCACTTAGGATCTTCTGTTTCCTACAGCTTGACTGATAGAAAAGACTTATCCAATGTCCAGAACATTAGGCAATATACTACAATCCTGGCCCCAAGGATGAAGACAAGGACCATATAGTGTATCATATAATAATAATGTACTTGGTTAGACCAGATAGAGTATTTCTAGCTGATTTTAGCTATCATCATCATCATCATAATGCAGAAATAGCTGGCTTATTTTCTATACCCCCAAGTCACACATGAAGAGGAGGCAGCTGGATACTGAGATGGTTCAGTGGGTGAAAAGGAGGCAGAAGAAGTAGCATCCCTGGATTCAGATGCTCTCTAGATAGGGAGAAGGAGGCTTTGTCTCCTAAAGGACCAGTGTATAATGCAACCTACAAAACGGCTGTCACTTATGGATGGAATGTGAACTTTGGGCTCAGCCCAGACTTTTGGGACTCTGAAGGTTATATCTCAATGCCTGGTAAGTAGCAATGAGGGCTCCAAAGGATGGGGGTAAGTGGAGTCAATACAGAGTGGATCCCATAGGAACCCGTGCAGGCAAGCTTCTTTGGGAACAAGGTCATGGAGAGCAGTGTGGCTTCTTTTCCAGTGTCCTGGAGACTGGCTTATGTCTCTAGTCTGTGAGGAGGAATGCCATAGAAGGGCCTGGTGCTTCCTAGTCAAAATAGGCTCTGTTCCCTTCAATGTTCATCGTTGTACTTGAAAGCAAAACTTTAGTCTTTCCTGTTAATGGGTTATCAACATTTGGTTTGCATTTCATTCTTCCAGCAGCAGGTGTACATTTGCATATTGAAGAGGAAAAAATCTGTTGTTTGGAAATAATAGTGTAGAGGTTTTTTGTGGTCCCTCCCTCCCTCCCTCCCTCCCTTCTTCTCCCTCTCCCCCCTCTTGTGTTAGGCTTCTTGGCAAACACCTTTTTTTTTTTTTAAACAAGATTTTATTTATTTATTCTGTATACAACATTCTGCTCCCATGTATATCTGCACACCAGAAGAGGGCACCAGATCTCATAACGGATGGTTGTGAGCCACCATGTGGTTGCTGGGAACCGAACTCAGGACCTCTGGAAGAGCAGTCAGTGCTCTTAACCTCTGAGTCATCTCTCCAGCCCCTTGGCCAGCACCTTTATCCATTGAGCCATTAAAAAAAAAAAAAAAAAAAAAAGGATTGACCAGCTACCTCATGGTATACTGAATGGAAACAGAATGGTAGGGAAGATGCCTGACACCTTCCCCATCCTGTGTGTGCAAACACCTGTGTACATGCATGTGCACACTCACACACAAGTATGAACAGACAAACAAACCTTTAAGGAATAAAATCGTACTATCTGTGCACCTAAACTTGAAAACATCCCTCCCTTCTTTCCTTCCTTCCTTCCTTCCTTCCTTCCTTCCTTCCTTCCTTCCTTCCTTCCCCGCGTGTGCATGTGTGTGAGTGTACATGCCACGTACACGTGTGACCGTCACTAGGGTAGATTCTGAGGACAGAATCAGGTTGTCTGAATTGGTGGCAAGTGCTGTTACCTATGGAACTACCTCATATTCCCACTCCCCCAACACCCTAAGATCTGGGTCTCATGTAGTCCAGGCTGACCCTGAATTTAAGATGTAGTTGAAGATGATCTCTTGCCTCAGCTCCTCTTCCACACCTTCTGGCCCAGGACTGGGCCGATAATGTGCATCCCTAGGTCTGGTTTGCACAATACTGGGTATGGAACCCAGGGCTTTATGCGTACCAGGCAGACACTCTACCATCTGAGTGTCCCCAGCTACTCTGGTTCTTTTATTTTCCCAGCTGAGCCACATCACCAGCCCCAGTTATAAAAATCTCTAGCCCCTGAAGTAATTGTTCAAATGAACACTTTCACAAATCATATGAGTCAGTGTGTTAAAAATACATATTGAGGGGGTGGAACAATAGCTCAGTGGTTAAGAGCACTTGCTGCTCTTTCAGAGAATCTGAATTCAGTTCTGAACACCCATGTCAGGTGGCTCACATCATCTGTAACTTCAGCTCTGGGGAATTTGACCCCCCTCTTCTCAATTCTAGAGGCACCTACACTCACACGTATATACCCTATACAGAAACACATACATATACATAATTGAAAATATGTGTTTTAAAAAGAGATGTGCCATTTTCAGTTAGTTTGAGGTGACTGAGAGACATAAAGATGAAAATTTACAACCCCTCCCCCAAACAAGCAAGCAAGCAAACAAAACTTATTGAAAACTGGGCAATGGTGGGCACACCTTTCATCCTAGAACTCAAGAGGCAGAGGCAGGTAGATCTCTGTGAGTTTCAAGGCCAGCCTGGTCTCCAGAGTGAGTGCCAGGACAGCCAGAGCTGTTACACAGAGAAACCCTGTCTCAAAACAAAAACAAAAACAAAACAAAATAAAAAAGATGAAAATTTTATAAATGTTTGGCATATGGAATTGGAAAGTAAGACAGGGTCTGCAGTAATGCCGTCCTTACCTTCTGCTCTGCTATGTGAGTTACAAGAATCAAGTGTTGATGTGAAATAAGAGGAGGGGCATATTATTCTCCATCACTGAACATTTTATCAAGGGCTTCCCTAATCAAACACGTGACTCGTCGGTCTCACTCCATAATACAGCATTGTATTGTTTAATTCAGGTACATGACTATTTGTTCTTAAAGACTTGTTAGTTTTGTTTTAATGGTGTTTATGTGTGTGCTTGTGTGTGGGTTTGTACACCTAAGTGCAGGTGCTTGTGGAGGCCAGAAGATGACAATGGATTCTCTAGAACTGGAGTTGTAATACAGGTGGTTGTGAGCTGCCTTATGGAGATGCTGGGAACCGAACTCCAGTCTTCTGCAAGAGCAGTACATGCTTTTAACCACTGGGCCTTCTGTCCACCTGCCTTCAGAATAAGTTTCTTAAAGGAGACCAATGGAAGGGGGAGGGGATATGAGTTCAGTGTACAATGTGTACTTGTGTGAAAATGTCCTTATTTAATACAAGACAATGTCTTTTGAATACATACAATCAAAATGGAAATTAAAGAAAAAGCCAAAAATGAAATAAAATAGGTTCCTAATAGCCAAAGGATTTTTTGTTATGATACAGTCAAACAGATCTTACTTGCATCATATTGTTGATTTCTTTTTTTTTTTACTTTATTTAACTTTATTTTATGTGCATTGGTGTAAGGATGTCAGATTCCCCTGAACTGGAGTTACAGACAGGTGTGAGCTGCCATGTGGGTGCTGGGAATAGAACCCGGGTCCTCTGGAAGAGCAGCCACTGCTCTTAACCACTGAGCCATATCTCCAGCCCATATTTTTTATATGGTTTTTGTTTTGTTTTTTGAGACAGGGTTTCTCTGTATTGCTTTGGAGGCTGTCCTGTCACTAGCTCTGCAGCCCAGGCTGGCGTTGAACTCCCAGAGATCTGCCTGCCCCTGCCTCATGAGTGCTGGGATTAAAGGTGTGTGTTACCACCACCGGGCTTGATTTCCATATTTTTTGTATGATTTCTTTTCTCTTTCTCTGTATGGTGCATGTATAGTTAAATAAAGGTCTACATTTTGCATAGTGAGAAATGGTTTTTAGTTACCTGGATGGAGGGCTTGATGAAGAGAGAAGGTGTGGAAATATCGAGGGGGGAGGTGTGAGAGCTGCCTGGGAAGCAGAGGGGACCAGATGGATTCCTGTGGTTGGTGAGGAGGTTGCTCAGAGGCATGCTTACCACAGCTTTGTTTTCACAGAGTGGGCCCAGAGAAAAAGTAATTTCTGGCAAAGCCAGCACCCAGTCTCTTAGAAGTGCAATTTCCTTCTTATAAGATAAAAGGAATGAATTGTTAAAAATAACATAAAGGGCTAAGTGGGTGTGATTGGCTTAGTTGGCCAAGTGTTTTCTGTGTGAGTGTGAGGATCTGATTTCTGTCCCCAGTCCCATATATGTGTAGTATGTGTTTGAAATCCCTTTTTTGGGAAGGCAGATACAGGCGGGTATCTGAGGCTTGCTGGTGAGCCATCTCAGGCTATTTACACGTTCTAGGCCAGTGAGAGGCCTCATCTCAAAAGAAAAAAAGCAAAGAAAAGGTGAATGGCACCCGAGGAATGGCACTCAAGGTCTTCTGGCTTTTACATGCACACATAGTCACACACACATGCATATAGGTACACAAGTAAAAACTGCTGAGTTCTACACCTCATCGGTCCCTAAGAAATGACAGTGATGGTAGTGTTTTTGGCAGAGGACTTTCTCGTCCCATGAGGCATGGCTCCTGACAGCTGTGAGACCTAAGGAGCAATGAGCCTCCTGGATCAGCCCGTGATTAAGAAAAAAAATGTCTCTTGAGTCCCACCAGGGGACGATGTTTGAGGCACTGGTCATTCCATGTCTTATTGCATTAGTGATGGAGTAACTACACCTTCTTGAACTTTGACCTCCAGAGGTCACTTGCTTTCAAAGGCTGATTCATGTCCGTGTGTCTCTCTCCCCAGTTCTGGATGGACTCACTCATTCCAACCACTTTCTGTGTTTCAGAAGACACAGCCTGATACCTAGCACACAACAAAGATCCCTCAGCTGTCAGTGTGAGAGATGCCTGGGCTAGCCTCCTTTTCTTCAGTGTCTTTCTTCAGGGGACTGTGCACTTATCTAATTATAGGGGGTGGAGCCAAGAGCACCGTCACAGGACAGATGGGTTGTGATGTGATGGGCATCCTTTTTACATGTGTGTACCTGGAGACACAGCTTTTAAGGAGCTTGTGAACACACTGGGCCCAGCCGTGGCTTTTCAGTGATGTTAAATCAGAAGTGGTTAGAAGACTTAACTATGTAGGAGCCAGGCTTCGCTGTTCAGCAGACATCCTTGTACAATAGTTCCTCTATGTGCTAATGTCGCAGCAGCAATAAAATCTAACTCTGTTCTTTCTGGTTTAGAAGGGGCAATGAATTGCTGGCCAAAGTAACGGGGGAGAATGACATATAAACGACTGTCTTCATGGTTTCGCCTCCTAAACTCCGGTGTCCTTCAAGTTACAATATGATCCAGGCTGAGATCATGAACCAGACATGGATCTGTATCATACAGTCCACACTCCCTTCCCCTGCCCTCATTCAAGGCCAGTTATTCTTTCCTCCTAAGCAAACAAAACAAACAAAAATACACAAAGCCACAGACAGGGAGTAGTGTGATAAAGAGCCTTGAACAAAGTGAGGAGGCTGTGACCATCTGTAGAAGTAGCCACTTCCTAGACAGACACAGCCATGCCCTATTCCTTGGGGTGATGGGTGCTGCCTGGGCCTGATGGGAGCATGAGCTGAAACCTGAGATTTTCTTTCTTCTTCGTTGAGAAGGCAAAAATGTTAGAACACTAGGAGAAACAGCCTCGGAGCTTTCCAAGGTACTCAAGGAGAGAAATTGGAGTTGGATATGTTCATACAAATTGTGATTGCACAAAACCAGTTGCAATCTGGTGCCTTTCCCTACACATAGGCTACAGAGGCCTTGAGAGGGGTGCTACGGCATGGTGTGATGGTTGATGATGGTCGACAGGGTCTCTGGCCTTTCTATGAGGGAGTTTCCAGATTAGACTGACCCAGGTAGAAGAGCCACCCAAACTGTAGGTGGCACCATTCCATGCAGTCCTGGGCTTCTTCCTGAGTGTGTATACAATGTGACCAGCCACCTCCAGCTCCTGCCAGCAGCTTTCCCTGCTGTGATGAGTTGTACCCTAGAACACTGTGCCGGATATGCCCCGCCTCTGTTAAGTTGTTTCTTGATGAGCAATGAAAAACATAATTGCTACAGACAGAAGTGAATCCTAGGCTATTCTCTGTCGAGTGTTGGTTGACTGAACTTGGGTGTGTGACTGAAGTGCCCCGGCCCACAGGGCTCCGGTAATTCGTGGGTCTGAAGTGGACTAATCCTGAAAATAAATGGGCGAGAAAGAGAAGCCAGACCAAGCAGTGTCCTTATCAAGGTCTAATTTATTGATTATAAACAAGGGGTTTTGAAAGAGAAAGGAGGAAGTAAAGAAAGAGAAAGTGGCGGAGGAATGGGTGTTAATTGCTCTCAGGCTAGGGCAGGTGTCCTGGAACCTAAGGGGTGGGGTGCTTGAATAATTGGTGGTTAGCTGAGCATAGAGGTCGCCAGGCCTCTTGTGAGGAGTACTTTTATATCTAACCAGAGCTGGCTCCTGACACTGAAGGATTGGGTAGGATCCTTCATTGCTGAAACTAGGGTAGCAGGGCTTTTCTTAGGGGGGCTTTGGTGACAGATAGATAGGACAAGGTGTAATAAACTGATACCAAGTAAGTAGGCAGCATAATTATATTTTAAGTATTTCATATATAGAGAAAGCACAGAGAGGACAGTACAGTGTATTCATACCCATGTTGATGCAGAATACATGAATTCCTCCCTACATTCCTCTCTCTGCCCCTTCCTTCCTTCCCACAGGTAAACACAATTCAATACTGGCGCATGGATTCCCATGGAGAGCTTCCTGATTGACTAAAAGCAACATATAGCATATTGTTTGGATGTTTTAAAACATGACCATATGCTCTATACATTGTTATATAACTGCATTTTGTGCTTCCAGATTCTGTGTGGCACACGCCTTTAACCCCAGCACTTGTGAGGAAGAGACAGGTAGATCTCTGTGAGTTCGAGGCCAGCCTGGTCTACTGAGTGAGTTCCAGGATAGCTTCCAAAGCTATAAAGAAACCCTGTCTCAAAAAAAAAATCAAAAACAAAAACAACAACAACAACAAGAACAAGATTCTGTTTGTGTTGGGCATGGTGGCACATGCCTGGGATCCCAGCACTTGGGAGATGGAGCCAGGAGGGCCAGGAGTTCAAGGGTTGGCTGGGCTACATGAAATCCTGTCTGAAAAAAAAAACTGCAAATCAAAACAAAATTCTCTCTGTGAGGATTATTCTTGCTGATCTCTGCAGCCTCAATTCTTTTTACTGTATTTTATTTTAAAAGTTTATTTCATATGTAGGCTATGAGTGTGTTGCCTACATGTCTGTCTATACACCACATGCATGCAGTGCCTGTGGCTGCCAGAAGAGGGAGTCAGATCCTCTGGAACTGGAGTTACAGATGGTTGTGAGCTGCAAACCAAACCTGGGCCCTCTGTAAGAGCAACAAGTGCTCTAACTATTGAGCCATCCCTCCAGCCCCTCATTTTATTTTTTATAACTTACTTGCTTATTGTCAATGGTGAGTATATAGGTTGTTTCATTTTTTTCCAAGATAAGTGATGTAATCACAGAAGTTTTGTGTGCCTTAGTTTCTCCAATTTGTAAAATTAGATAAAAATGTCTGTGATACACCTGTATCCCTTACCATTACATTTCAAGAGCATTTTCCAGTTTATAAAATGCTCTGGTTTATTATTGCTACCACCACAAAGCAGGACTCTTTCTGAGGTTTTCTCCCCTCAACTCTCAATTCATTACAAAATTTTTATGCTGTGAACCCTCAAAGACTTTCTCACGGATAAGAAATGGCATCCTCATTGCTGAAGTACCGTTTGCAGAAGCTCAAAGCCGCTTATTCTGCATCCTTGTCTTTCAAATAGGGTTTCAGATTCTGCTGTTGAAGTTTCTTGAGCCAAAGTCTTGCAAAAACAAAACAAAACAAAACAAAACAAAACAAATCCAATTTCCAATTTTCCACCCGGAGACAAAGAATGGTTTTTGACGATAACCTTGGCATTTTCTGTCCGTCAATGTGGCTTTTTTCGTGAGTTTCTCTGTAATCAAGATTTCCATGGCTGAAGGAAAACTTCAGAAGTGAGTACTCTCATGGCTTTGCGTATTTCGCTGCAATTCTTTCCACATATTGTTTACATAGCAGGGCTGCACTGTTAGTCCAGTTTCGTGCTCTGAATTTCCCACTTAACATTATAAAGTTCTCTGTCTGTGTGTGGAGTTTTAGTGGCCAGAATTTACCCAGAAAGGAAGTCTGTGCCTCCAAGGACAATCGTTCTCAGAAATGAAGAAGAAACAACAACAATAAAACTAACCCCTTTCATCACAAGGTTATGGGAAGAATGCCTCTTTAGTGGTTTAGTCCATGCCTGGTAACTCCTTGTTAATTGCACCAGTGAACTTTGTGTAGCTTGGTGTCCATAAAGGTAATGGCTGGGGCTGGAGAGATGGCTCAGAGGTTAAGAGCACTGACTGCTCTTCCAGGGGTCCTGAGTTCAATTTCCAGCAACCACATGGTGGCTCACAACTCTCTACAATTCAATCTGGTGTCTTCTTCTGGCATGTAGGCAGAACACTGTATATGTAATAAGTAAATCTTTAAAAAATGTTTTTTAAAAAGGTAATGGCTGGAGTTAAAAAATGTATGAAATGATTCTGGAGGGATGGCTCAATACTTAAGAGGTCGTCTCCCAGAGGATCTGGGTTCCATTCCCAGAGCTGCCTGTCATTCCAGTTCTGGGAGGATCCGGTATTCTCTTCTGGTCTCCAGGGGTATTTGTACACATGTGGATCTATGTATACAGCGCGCGCGCGCACACACGCGCACGCGCGCACACACACACACACACACACACACACACACACAGGTAAAATATAATAATTTAAAATGGATAAATGGTGTGGTCACAAATAACACCTGTGTAAATATATATGGGTATATATGGCTGTGTTTTTACACACACACACACACACACACACAACAAAGAGAGAGAGAGAGAGAGAGAGAGAGAGAGAGAGAGAGAGAGAGAGAGAGAGGCGGTCCCTTTAGAGAAAATACCAGTAAGACAAAAACTTTTCCATTTTTTTTTTTTTTTTATTATCGACCTATACAGAAGAGGCAACTTGACTTTTCTCTGACCGTTTGTTATGCTCTTGGTCTCTGGCTTCTCCCGAGGGGGTGAGTAAGTGATTACTCACAGCAGCTTGTAGCCCGAATTCATTTGTCGTTGGAGCTAATTATCCATTCCAGATGTTCCCCATCAGTGTAACAAGACAACCTGTAACAGTCACCCATTCTGTTTATGATGAGGCTAATTAGGATGAATTAAACAGACATGAGCTTACAATACAACCAATTACAAGTAATTAAGGTACACGAGCTTTGTAGTATTCATAGAATAACCTCCACAGAAACCCGAATCTAGTTGCCTCCAAGTCGGTGAACATGTTCATAATATAAGCCAGGACTGAGCCAAGAAATCTGCTGTGAAAATTCTTTTTAATGATCCATCATCAGCTTTTAAAATACATCATGGGTAGTTGCTTAGGATTTTAATTCATGAAGTATGTAAGGGGATGAATTTCCCCAGGCAAGGTAGAACCAATCATGGAATCAATTAACTTTGAAGTTACAGAGTAGATTACATTTTGGAAATGTTAAAATGCTTTTGGAGTCAGATGAAGAATAGAGAAAGCTATCCTCTACTTGACCCAAATTCATCAAAGAGTCTCTCTCTCTCTCTCTCTCTCTCTCTCTCTCTCTCTCTCTCTCTCTCTCTCTCTGCTGGCTCCAGAGGTGTAAAAGTTTTACCTGTGTAGCCACAGAAGGGAAAGGCAGGAGGCAGACAGACCGACAGACTGACAGACAATCCAGCCGTCTCTTGGCAGGCTGGTCCAGGAGAGAAAATGACTTTTCTTGCCCTTGTCCTCACAGCAGCATATCTCTGGGCTGCATCACTGAGATGTGGTGGGGAGCACAACCACTGTTTCTTTCTTTTCTAAAATTTCATATTATTATTATTATTATTATTATTAATTATTGTTACTGTTGGTTTTTCAAGACAGGGTTTCTCTGTGCAGCCCTAGCTGTGCTGGAACTTGCTTTGTAGACCAGGCTGGTCTCAAACTCACAGAGATTCACCTGCCTCTGCTTCCTGAGTGCTGGGATTAAAGCCGTGTGCCACCGACCATGCCCATCTCATTGTTACTGCCTGACTCGGAGTGATTAGGATTGACTAAGGAGAACTAACTTTGGGAGCCATTCTAACTGGGTATCTCACCTTCTGGAAATGCTAGTTAGAGGACTGAGGAGATTCCCTGGTCTGTAAAGTGAACGTAAGGAATTGAGTTCACACCCAGAGACTTCGTTAAAAGGCTGCTTGGAACCATAGAGCTGGGGAGGTAGAGACAGGTAGCTACTCCTGGCTCAATGGCCCTCCCTCAAAGCTTACTGGGCAAGTTCCAGGCCAATGAGCAATTCTGTCTCAAAACAAAAAATGTGCAAGGTGCCTAAAGTGGTTGACATTAGTCCTTCAGAAGCATGCATACAGGAATATGTATATGTGTACACACACACACACACACACACACACACACACACACACACACACACCCCACACACACCCCAGGGGGTTGTTGCAAGAGGCAAGGAGCGCCCAGACAAGTGGCTGTGAAAATGGAGAAGAGGAAATGGATACCCTATCACTGTAAAATAGGATTTGGCAGCCCATGTTGGTGAGTTGTGTGGAACACATCTTACACAGCACTTCAAAGCCTGTTGGCCTCATCTGGCATTCCAAGCAGAGCATTGGCAGCCAGCTCTTCTCAGGCTTTGTGCAGCTTTGCAGCCTTCACCAGACAGCACCCTTAGGCTAGGACCGTGAACTGCTCACTTCCTGTCCCGAGCTTCTGTGCCTGTGATCTTCTGTTTGGCACTGGGGAGTTAATGCCCCATAGGGCAACTCTTGGCCCATTGTGGGAGAAGCCAGCAGACAATTGCTTCTTTCCCTCCACGGGGGTGGGGGTGGGGTGGGAGAGTGAGGCGGGGTGGGGATCCTGAGGTACATGCGATGTCGTGGTTGATGGAGTTCTCTTGCTCTTGACCTTGGGATTTCACTGTTAACCCTATTACTTCAGAGTGGTGATCTGGCTCTACTTTGGGGGTAAACCAAGCAAAGGCCCATTTTTATGTGCTTATACAGAGCATCTGAGACTGGGTCCAACTATCTTTTAGTATCTGGTGGAGAATGCTGGCAAGACCTCCCTTGGTTTTATGGATTGAGTATAAAACCTGCCTCATAAACACATGTGTTTGAACACTTGGTCCCCAGAGGGTGGCGCTGTTGTGGGAGTTGGTGGAGACTTTAAGAGGGTGGGTCATCACTGGAGGAAGCCAGTTTCTGGAGGAGATAGTCTGTAAGGCTTTATAGCTAGATACCAGCTCTATGCTCCCTGACGGGTGCTAGCATCCTGTGGTGGTATTACTCAGCTGCTTTTGCTGCCATTCCTCTCCGGCAGCGATGGGGGGTGCCCTCTCAAACCACCAACCAACCAAACTCTCCTTCTTTCTGTTGCTTCTTACCATAGAAGTCTGTGGATGCTTAAGTGCCTTACATCAAATGGCACTTTAACCGTGCCTATCCTGCCCTCTACTTTTAGTCACTCTTAATTGCTTGTACTACAATGTGAATGCCATATAAATAACTGTTACACAATACTGTTTAAGACATGATGTCAGAGAGAAAAGGTGTGTGCTGTTCAGTTCGGGAGAAGTCTGCTTCTCATAAATGTTTTCAATCTAAATTTGGTTGAATCTATCTAAAGATGTAGGTACGTTCTCCACGACTCTAATTTGCTTTTTTTTTAAAAAAAGATTTTATTTACTTACTTATTTTTATTTTATGTGCATTGCTGTTTTCCCTGCATGCTTGTCTACTTGAGGGTGTCCGATCTTGGAGTTAGAGACAGTTGTGAGTTGCCATGTGGGTGCTGGGAACTGAACCCTGCCTGGTTCTTTGGAAGAGCAGTCAGTGCTCTTAACCCCTGAGCCATCTCTCCAGGCCCTAAAGATTTTTTGTTTTTGATAATTACATGTATATGTCTGTGTCTGTGTGTGGGTCTGTGTGTGTGAGGGCAGTGCTGGCCAAGACCAGAGGTATTGGATCCCCTGGATCTAGAGTTACAGAGGGTTGTGAGCCAACTGTTTCCGTGCTGGAAAATAAACTTAGATCCTAGGCAAAATCCGTACATGCTCTTAACCACTGAGTCATCTCTCCAGCCTTGCTATTTCCCCCTTCTCTAGAGGTAAGGGAGGTTTATTTTACCTCTTAAACTTTTCTTTTCAGTGCTTGGGACTGAACCCAGGGTTCAGTTTGCTTGCTAGGCAAGTGCTTGCCTCTGAGATAAGCCAATGTCAAGTGGTTTATTTTGGCTGTGGTTCTGTAACTCTGAGAACATGACACTTGTACCTCTGTGGCTTCTGCTGAGGGGCTCACATGGCTCTGTGCATGCTGGGAGAGCAAAAGAGAAGGCAGAGGAATTTGGAAAGAACACTGTATTAAAGATAAAATGCTGCCTGCTTCATGATGACCAGAACTCTCCAGAATGAATTAGTTCTCCAGTGAACCTATCTGGTCCTGAAAGATGATCACAAATCTGTCTTAAAAGGCCCTGTATCACAGCATGTGACATCGGGAAATTAAGAACCAGGTTGAGCTTTGATGGACCAGCCATATCCAAACCACAGCAGACATGTGAGACTTTCGAGCATTGGAGTCCGGGACCGGGTGTGGCCCATAAAGAGGAATAGAAAATCTTGGGTGAGGGGCCATCTGATTCATTCAGATTGAACCCCGGGTCATTGAAAACACAATTAACTGATCGGAGGGACTGGTCTCCAGAGTGTTCCTGAGATTAGAACTTGGGCTTTTCAGTTCCCATTTCCAGTTTCTGAGCGTTGCAAAGATGGTTTGTCAGTTGCTTTTATTTCTCTTGGGAGATCAGGCTGTGTTCATGGTCTACTGCTGCATAACAAATGAGTCCACAACTTAAAGGCTGGAAATAACAAGCATCTATGGCATGAGTTTCTGAGACCTGGGAATTCAGCTGCGGTTTAAGGGGGGCGGATCTCACCCTTGATGCCTGGGCAAGGTGACTTGTCATGTAAGAGGAATCCAGCAACATTTCCTGCACCTTTACGGCTTACTATTCTTCTTTTAAAATGTGGTTATATTTGTATCTGTTTACTGTGTACATATGTATGTGTGGGGTGGGTAGGTGGGTGGGTGCATATGTATCCCAGTGTTTTCCTGTGGAATTTAGAGGGTAGTGTGTGGAAGTCAGTTCTCTCCTTCCACCATGTAGACCCCAAGGGTTGCCATCAGTCTTGGAAGCCAGTAAGTATCTTTTCCCACAGAACCCTTTTCCTGGTCCCACCTTCTTACTTTTGCTCTCTGTCAGCTATGTCATTCCTTTGGTTTTACAAAGTTAGTAATTAGATTTTCTTCTATGGATTATACTTAATATTCTTTTTATGTAAGCTAGCTCTACGAGTCTGAAGCTGTCAAGCATATATGTGGTTACATACAGTACATTGTGCAGTCTAGAACCAAGGTGTTGGCCCAACAATAAAAGCATTTGAAAAGAAAACATTGACTTTCCAGATGGTTCAGTGGGCACTTGTCACCACCTGAGTTAGATTTCCAGGCCCCACATGGGGGAAGGAGAGAATCTTTCCACATACTTCACTGTGCAGGGCATGCCTACACACATACAACAAAGGTAATAAAGTAAGTAAATTGAAAAGTGTCCCAAGGGCAAAGGGCAATTAGTATCTCTTTCCTTTTCCCCCTGAAGGATAGATTGATTAAAGAATATGTTTGAGTTGGTGACTGATTGCTCAATGACTTCCTTGTATAGTAGCTCAGTTTTTTTTCTGGTATTGTGAACTGACTTTCTTTTTCTGGGTTGTATATAAGAAAGACGTAATGCCTTTATTTCATCTCTATGAATGTTCTGGCTCTCTCTGTCTCTCTGTCTCTCTGTCTCTCTGTCTCTCTGTCTGCCTGTCTGTCTCTCTGTCTCTCCCACCCCCCCTTTGGTTTTTCGAGACAGGGTTTCTCTGTGTAGCCCTGGCTGTCCTGGAACTCAGTAAGTAGACTGGCCTGACCTTGAACTCAGGGATCTGTGGGGGTGAAAGTCATGTGCCACCACTTCCTGATAGAATGTTCTGGTTTTTCCTTTCTTCTCTCTCTCTCTCCTTCCTTCCTTTCTTCCTTCTTTCTTTCTTTCTTCCCCCTCTCTCCTCCTCCTCCTCCTCCTCCTCCTCCTCCTCCTCCTCCTCCTCCTCCTCCTTTTGAGATAGGGTTTCTCTGTGTAACAGCTCTGGCTATTCTAGAATTTGCTCTGAAGACCAGGCTGGCCTCAAACTCACAGAAATCTTCCTGCTTCTGCCTCCCAAGTGCTGGGATTAAAGGTGTGTGGTACCACCACTCTTCCTTACATTCTGGTTCTTAACCACACATGCGTTGGTGAAGTGGCATTCTCTCTTAGCCCTAATGGCATCTCTCACTTTTAGTGGTCCATCTCCATGGTCACTTTTAGTCTGGGATAATTTATTCTTTAGCCGGATGGAAAAAATCTCCTCAGTCCTTGGGGGCTGGCTCATTCCTCGTCTGTTTGGATTCTCTTTGTGGAGTTTTATTGTTTTAAGCTCTCACAGGACAGTTTGCAAACCGACTCCCAGGAGTTCAAACTTCTGAGTTCTTGCCTGGCTGACTGCCTCTATTTTGAATCTGTGTTTGATGGATAGTTTTTGCTTAGAAAGGAATTTTTTAAGTTAAAAATTTTTTTTTTAGACAAAATCAAAAAACCTGCAAGGGGCTAAGAGGCTGGAGAGATGACTTAGCAGTTAAGAGCACTGGCTGCTTCTCTGGAGGACCCAGGTTTGATTCTCAGCACGTACAGGGCAGCTCACAGTCATCTCTAGTTCCTGTCCTGGGGGTCTCACACCCTCTTTTGGCCTCTGCAAGTACTGCATGGATGTGTTGTACTGACATACGTAAAGTCAAAACAACCATACACATAAATAAGTCAAAGCAACCATACACATAAAAATAAAAATAAATAAATCTTAAACAATTAAACAACCCCACAAAATGTTTTCTTTGCTCGTCTTCTAACATCTAATAATGCTAGAGGAAGTCTGATACTGATGAAACATTTGTTTTTTGAAAGGTATCCCTTTTATGGAAGCCTGCATAATTCCTTTGAAGTCTTTTTTAATTTCTGGAGGGTATGAGTGTTATTTATTTAAGTATGTATGTAGAGATAGGATCTTACTATGTAACCCCAGGATATTCTTGAACTTACTATGTAGTCCTGCTGGCCTCTGATTTTACCATCTTCCTGCCTCAGCCTCCCAGTGCTGGGGATACAGATGTGTGCCTCTGTGACCAGCCCTGACTTTACAGGTCTTGTCATGCAGTTCTGGTCTTGGTGGATGCATGCATGGATCCTCCAAGTTTCTTGTCTTTGCTCTCAGGGCAACAAAATTTTTGAATTTTCACTCTCCATATGGGGAAATAGTGTTGGCTATGTATTTTAGATTAAATGTATTGTCTTTAATAAAGTTTTAAATTATAATATTTTAATTGTGTGTGTGTGGGGGGGCATATGTGTTGAGGTTTGAGTGTGCAGGTCAGAATTCAACTTGCAGGAGTGGGTTCTCTCTTTCCATCATGAGGGTCCAGAGGATTGAACTCAGGTTGACTGGCATGGCTTCGGCACTTTTACCCATGAGCCAACTTGATGGTTTCTCAAGTGCATCATGTTTTTCAAGACTTTTTTTTTTTTTAAAGTTTATGTGTCTGTATGTCTGTATGTCTGTATGCATGCATGCCACATGTGTGAGTCCTGGCAGAGTGCAGCAGATTGCTTGACGCTGGAGTTGACTGTGGGCCACCTGCCTGATATGGGTCCTGGGAACGGAACTGAGGTCCTTTGTAAGAGCAGTCAGTGCTCTGAGTCTCAAGTCTCAAGTTTTTTCTTGTAAAGTTTTTTTTTTTTTTTTTTCAGGGTTTCCCTGTGTAGCTCTGGGCTGTCCTGGGATTCAGAGATCTACCTACCTCTGCCTCCTAAGCCACTATAAAGGGCTTTTCTCTGTGGCTTGACTATAGACAAATAACTACGGCAGTATTTCAAAGAGCATCAGTTCTTAAAATTGTTTTCTCAATTATACAAAAGAGAGCGTTTTCAAAAGCAGCATTTGGTATGCTCATCCCTCACGTCCAAGACTATTTTAAGAGACCGAGACCTGTTGTTTTTTGGGAGAAAAGCTGGTGCAGAATTTTGAAAGATTCTGTTGAAAACAGGGATTTGTGACTTGTAGACAGAGGAAGAGGTCTTGTCTTTTTTTAAAAAAACGAAATTGAAGTTTGACGATCTCAAGGGAAGGAAAGCTACACTTGACTAACAGAGTGAAACATCACGTCTCACTCACTGTGAAACTTAAATGATTTGGGTAGCAAAAGATGTTTTTTAAGTTCTGCCTGAGTGCGGGTGGGTTGTAACTCAGGTGAATGTTCACAGAGCATGCGCAAAGCTCTAGGCTCTAACCACGTGTGGTGAAGCCTGTAATCCAAACACTTGAACACTGTGGAGGCGAAGGCCGGAGAGTTAGAAATTCGGGGCCATTCTTGGAAGCTATCCCACAGCTCATGAGACCTTGCCTCAGAAAAAAAGTAAACATGCATATGAGTTAATCATTTTCAACATTAGGTTGGGGCCAGGTAGGGGACAGAGGCCAAAGAGTTCTAGGAATCATGAAACTTGGATCAGGTGTATGGGAGAAATGAGGAACGTCCTGATTAGCTGGCAATTTAGACAGATACCCAGCATTGCATGAAAAGCAAACAAAGCAAACAACAACAAAACAAGCAAAATGGGTTGTAGAAATAAGGGGATAAATAATGATACAGGCGTTAGATAGATCGTCTTGCTTCTACATGCAGCTGCCCCTACCACAGGCTACAGACATTTCTTTTTGAGCATTTGAGGTCAGTGCTCTTGCACCGACCGAAGCTTTACCCTGAATATTTGACTGTGCTTTCTTCATTTTTCTGTGTTCCATAAACTGAAACGCTTGCTAAATTTGGTTTGCGCGCCCCCTACTGGCAGACCCTGAGTATTATTCCCAATTGCATTAGAGCATTTCAGCATTGCCCAAATCTCATGACGTTTGCTAATCACACTAACTTTGTCTTTCGTTTCATATGCTATTGGGACAGCCAGAGGCTGAAAAAATTGATCTCCATTAATAAGTCACTCAACTCGCAAAAAAAATCCTCCAAGGCTATGATTTCCTGCATTGGGTTTTCTTCATAATTGTTCACTGTGCCATGGAGGGCAAGTTAAAACCCACACCCCCAGCAGAGCTCTCTCTCTCTCTCTCTCTCTCTCTCTCTCTCTCTCTCTCTCTCTCTCTCTCTCTCTCTCTCTCTCTCTCTCTCTCTCTCTCTCTCTCTCTCTCTCTCTCTCTCTCTCTCTCCCTGGTCTCCTTGAATATAAATGACCTCTAGTACTACTTACTTTGCTGTTTAAGGTTAGCTTGGTGCAAATTTTAAAGTAGATAAAAAACAAACATACTAGTCTATAGATCCACATAATAATGCCAAAGACATGATCAGCCACGCCAGGGTTTGGGGAGGAAGTAGTTTCTATTTCTATATCTATTTTCTCTTAACCATTTGAATAGGTCATGAGTTGGCTTGTGGACAGCATTTCTCCTCTTGCACCTGTTGCGGCAGAAATGAAGATATTCTAAAGAAACATTCTTGGGGTCCTCTCTTCAGCTATCAGACCACTGAATCAACGTACCCCCTAGAAACCGGGATTTTCCCAGGAGTCTCCTGCTGGGTAAAGGGAAAAGCTGGGAGCCTGGTGCCAGCCAGAGGCCTGGGCCATGTCTTGACCAGTACTGCTTAGCTTTGTATACCTCTAGCCCCTGATTTAAACAAACCTGGTTAGAACCTGTTTACCACCGTTTTCATTTACAGTTGGGAGTGGCATTGTTCTATTCTACTAGTTGCTCTGTGCAGTTTGAATACTGAGTTAAATACTGAGTTAACTTAGAAGTGAGTATCAGGTGGGGAAATAGCTCAGTCAGTGAAGTGCTTGCCATGCAAACATGAACCAGAGTTTGACCTCCAGAAGCAACATACCCCAAGAAATTGGTATTTCCCTGGGGATCTCAATATGATGCATGCTTGTATTCTCAGTATTGGGGAGGTGGAGACAGCAGATCCCTGTTGAGTTCTAGGCCAGTGAGAGAGAGAGCCTTTCCCAAAAAATAAATGTGTAGCTCCCAAGGAGTGACACCTGGGTTTGTTCTCTGAACTTTATATGAACATTTATACAAATGTACAGACAGACAGATAGACAGACAGACAGACAGACAGACAGACACACACACACACACACACACACACACACACACACACACACACAGAGTCACACACAGAATGACTATCAGATGTCACAGTCTCCATCATTTTCTCCCTTTTCAAGGAATGTGGTTTCTTATTAGAATTTCATTTTTTCTGCATAATAAAATATACTAGGTAAATAGTGATCACATCACCAAGTGCTTTCACCCCAAAATGCAGATGGCCACAAGGCATACTTCATAGAAACGAATATAATAGCAGAAGTCTTGCTTCAAAATTATGTTTTTCTTCTTTCATTTTTCGTTGTAAAATTGTAACGTTTGCTGTAATGAAATCAAGAAGCAAATAATGCAACCCAAGTTAGGGCTGGAGAGTGATTACAAAGTGCTTGCTACTCTTCTAGAGGAACAAAGTGTGGTTCCCAACACCCACATTCACACCTCATAACCACCAGGGAGTCAATGCCCCTTCTGGCCTCCTCGGGCACCTACACACATGCAGCATTCACACACACACACACACACACACACACACACACACGCACACGCACACGCACACGCACACGCACACGCACACACACACACACACGAAATATTAAAATACCCAAATCCCAAAAGGAGCTGGAGAGATTGCTCAGTGGTTAAGAACATTTGCTGCTCTTGCAGAAGATCTGGGTTCAGTTCCTAGCACCTACATGGTGGCTTGCTCATATACATAAAATAATTCTGTTTTTTTCTTTTCCCAGTTTTTTTTAAAGATTTATTTATTTTGTATATAGTGTTCTGTCTGTGGTGTGTATGCCTGCATGCCAGCATGGGGAGTCAGACCTCATTACAGATGGTTGTGAGCCACCTTGTGGGTGCTGGGAATTGAACTCAGGACCCCTAGGAAGAGCAGCCAGTGCTTTTAACCATTGAGCCATCTCTCCAGCCCAAGTTTTCCCCATAAAATAATTCCAAAAAAAGGTAAACAAAACTTAAATGAGAATGTAACAAGCAATATTTCCCCTGCTCAGGGTCAAAAATAAAAATAAGAGCTGGTCCAAAGTTTAACTCCTGTACAATATTTCATCTCAGCAAGATAAAGTGTGTTGATTACCAACACTAAAAGATTGTGGTCCAAAGAAAGGCCTTTTCAGGTAGAAGCAACCCCACTAGAACAGTGGCTCTCAACCTCTGGGTTGTGACCCCTTTGGAGGTGAATGACCCTTTCACAGGGGCTGCCTAAGACCATCGGAAGATACAGATACATATATTACAATTCATAAAAGTAGCAAAATTACAATTGTGAAGTAGCAATGAAATAATTTTATGGTTGGGGGTCACCACAACTTGAGGAACTGTATTAAAGGGTCGAAGCGTTAGGAAGGCTGAGAACCGCCTCATTAGTGGCTGGGATACAGTCTTTGTGCTTATGTAATAGCTTCCCCTTTGTTTTCACAGGCGTTGATGGTTGGCCAGATACTTTCAGAATTACTAAGAAATTTGAGGATAGGGAAAGGGCTCGTGCTTAATGCAGGTCCTTTACTTAGGTCCCTCAGAGGCCATTTTCCCTCCTGTCTCACATCGCCTTACAATTCTCTGCCCTTGTCTTGTGGGTGTCTGTTAAGGAGGAGGATGTTGCCGGGCGGTGGTGGCACATGACTTTAATCCCAGCTCTTGGGAGGCCAGCCTGGTCTACAGTTCAAGTTCTGGGATAGGCTCCAAAGCTAAACCGAGAAACCCTGTCTCGAAAAACCAAAAATAAATAAATAAATAATTTTATGTTACAAGCCCCCCAGACCTTAACACAACTGACTCCATGATGGAAGTGCCATTCGGGCTGTAAAACTCAGCATATAGACAGCACCACCTGAGAAAACAAGAACAAAGCTCTAATCCATCAAAGTCCATAGTTCTGGGAAAGTCCCTACTGTACCAACCTTGCTTTTTGGCTTTTGTAGTTCTGCTTCAGGATAACTGTTCTTGCTAACTGAGGCGTGTCAATCCAGCATATGGTTTGTGTGGTTAAAAGTTGACTCCAAGAAAGGTTCAGAATTACATTGGGGTCCTGGACATGCAACGTGGCCAATGACTGGATAACAAAGACTTTCTATTGGCTTACACCCGTGTCTGAGTAGTCTTTTCTGATGGATACCTCAGAAGGCATAGTTGAGCCACTGAAGTCATTGGTTATAAAATGGGCTTATGATTTCATGTACTTATTGCTAATTCCATTTCCAATGGAGAGACAGATAAAATTCAGTATATGATCATTAGCCAAGTGGAAAAATATCCAATTCTATTCCTTTAACATTTTAAAAATGTATTTATTCTTATGTGTGTGAGTTTTTTTTTGCCTGTATGTATGTCAGTGCACCGTGTGTATGCCTGGTGCCTGTGGAGGGCAGAAAAGGGCATCAGATTCTCCGGAGTTATAGATGGTTGTGTGCTCTCATGTGGCTTCTGGGAACTGAACTCTGAGTCCTTTGCGAAAGCCACCAGTGATTTTAACTGCTGAGCCATCTTTCCTACTCACCCCGCCACCCCCCCCCCCCGCCCCCGCCAAAGCCTGTGTTTTAATATTAAGTGAGTTCATCATTGAATGGAAAAAAAATAAGTTTGTAATCAGTTGCAGTAATAGTTTGGATCCTGGGGGCAATTTGGCTCCACAGAAGACAGGCAATGTCGGTTGATGTTTTGGGGTGTCACAGTTGGGTTGGGAGTAATCTTGTTTGCAGTGAGTGGAGGGGATATCCAAATGTTTGAATAAGTGTCTCCCATAGCAAAGAACTGTTCAGTACAGATGTCGGAAACAGTGCTGACTGAGATTGAGGAACTCTGAGCAGGGCATATACTCTGAGAGGAGGTGTGTGTGTGTGTGTGTGTGTGTGTGTGTGTGTGTGTGTGTGTATGTAGGGCTTCGATGCAATCCTAAACCATGTGACTTACTCCCCACCAGTAACTTGAGTCTCATCGTTCACCAGCTGAAATCTGACCCGTGCAGGTCCTTTAGGAATCCCAGTTTAGTCACATGAAGTAATCAGGGGTCGATGAGGGGCCATCCTGAACCATGAACATCATAAACACAGAACAATCCCAGGGCTTAGGCTTTGAGGGCATGTAACTGCAGAGAAGGTCTGAATTCAGAGGTGGTGCCTCCCTGTGCCTGGACAGACATGTATATAGCCCATGAGTCATGCAGCCGTCACGGGCCAGGGGATGAATGGCCCATTGTCTCTGCAGTCTTCATTCATGACTATTGTTCTATTCATGCCTTAGCTGAGAGCTCTGACCTCAAACTTTCCCTTAAATAACACCAACCTTTGGCTATCCCTCTATCTCTGTTACACCCCACCAACCATGTATGTCTCAATCTTCCCTGCACACTGATTTCCTACAATCTTAGGTCTCTCCTAACGGATTGATAATAGCGATGCTACCTATAATAATGCTCACACTATGAAAAGCAGCTAACACTATTGACCTGGTGCTATCCTTGAGGCTCTCTATTTTTATTAGCATATTTAAACTCCAAGAGGCACACAAATCTCAAGTAACTTGATTAAGTTCAAACTAGTACAGGGCAGATCTGGGATTGAACTTGGCAAAGCTTTCAGATCCCACAGGTTGCTAGTGGATCAGCATCTCTCTTACACCGTCTCCCCAACGTGATAGTAGCAGAACCTGGACTATGCCTGGCCTTGCATCTGACTTGTTAGGTGGGTTCTGGGGATGGAGCTGAGGTCATCAGGATTGAGAGATGAGTGCTTTTACCTGATGGACCATCCCAACAGCCTAAGTGTATGGGGATTTGACCACTCAGCCTAGGGCTCAGTTTGTTAAGTTCTGGATTCAAACCTCCAGAAGAACTGTTGTCAGAGTTCAAGTACTTCCTGACGTCTTTCAGGATTGTAACTTCTTCCCTCCCTCCATATCTCCCTCCCTTCCTCCTTTGCTCTCTCCATTACCCCCCACCCACCTTTTAAAATTTCTTTCTGTTTTGAGGCAGGATCTCACTATATAGCCGTGGCTGTCCTAAACTCACTCTGTAGACCAAACTCACAGGCATCCACCTGCCTCTGCTTCCTGAGTGCTGGGTGGTGAAGGTGTGTGCCATCACACTAGGCAATAGTGACTTTCTAAATGCCAAAGTGGACTCACTCTGAGATATTATGGTGGTAGTTTTGAAGAATATGGAAGACTGTTTTCTGGGAAATTCCTTGGGATTTATGGAAACCTTACTTTGAAGTAGAGTTGGAATTTCTGGTTCATGTGACTTGCCCACTTTAAAATTTTTTATTGCTATTTATGTATTTATAGTGTATGTACATACACTCGTGAAGCAGTCTTGCAGTGAACTTGTAATGGTGGCCACACCCTCTTGGGCATGGCCCCAGGCAGACGGAAGTGCAAGGTCTTTCTGGTGGGTCAGGCGATCCCGGAGGAAGGGCAGAGAAATACTCCTGTAGTTCTTTGTATTTTTTCTGTGTAAGTGTTCCCCAATAATTAACACCATTTATCATTCATCTTGGGTCTAGTGAAGTCATTACATCCTCGCCTTCATTTTGGCACCCAACATGGGGCTGAGGGGGTGGGATAGAAGTGATGGACGCTGCAGAGGAATAGACACCACTGGTGTACAGAGGGCACCCACACTCATGCATATATGTACCTATGTCAAGGGAATGTGTGGAGACCTAAGGACAACTTGTAGGAGTTGGTTTTCTCCTTCCACCATGAGTGCTGGGGATCGAACTCAGGTTGTCAGTCTTAGTTGCAATTGCCTCTATCTATTGAACCATCTTGTCATCCTGTACTTTATTTTTATAGTAGCCATATGTTGGGCATAGAGCAGGCTTAGCATAAACTCCTATTAGGATTTAGGAATGTTGATGTAATCAGTATGTCTTGATTTAGCAGTGGCAAGGGCAAAGAGCAATTAGTAAGTTAATGAATTAAAATTCATTTATATGTCCTCTGGGAAAGACTGTTAGGTAAGCCAAGACTGTTTTCATTGCCCATGAAGTTATGAACTGAGCCTGGCTCTTTCCCATGAACAGCAAGTTTTGGAGGCCTGGATTTACTCATCCATCATTTGCTTGATTCCTCTGGGAGCCATGATTTCAGTGACGATGAAACGTATTAGTTCAAACATTTATTCTTGATAATAGAAACATCCAACCAAGGCTTTAATTAATGAACTAGAACATTATTTGCTATACTCTGTTAAAGGTGTTATCTGGTTTTGATTGCTTTGGGGGACACTTAATTATATTTTTATTTGAGAAGTAGAAGATGCACAGATTCTGTGGGACTCCTTAGGGAAATGGCTGATTCTAATTGGGGGCAGGAAGAAGACTGAGTGAAGGGTTGGATTGTTGAGCTGGAGAGTCAGGGAAACACTCATACTCATGCTAAATTGAAAGGCTCTTATTGGCCAATGGGGGAACTTTTTGAACTTATAAAGAGTAGTGACTGTGTCTGATTTGAAAAGTTACTCTAAAATTAGGCATCAGAAGGGAAGTATTGGGAACTTAGCCTATGCTTTCAGGAGAACCTGACGACTCCTTTGACTCTCATCATCAACGTGACACCTATCATCAGGTCAGATAGTCTGGTTCTTAGCAAGGAGCATTGGGATCATCCCAGTAAAGGCAGTGACCATGAGAGATGTTTCCATCCTAAAAGTTCACTGCCTGGAGGTTGGATGAGTTAAGAGTATTTGTTCGACTTTCAGTGGACTCAGGTTCAAATCCTAGCACCTACATGGAGATTCACAATCATCTGTAACTCCAGTTCTAGAGGATCTGATGCCTTCTTCTGGACACACACACACACACACACACCCACACCCACACCCACACACACCCACACACACCCACACACACCCACACACACACCCCCACACACACCACATGACAGACCAAAGTAATGATTGTGCCAAAGTCCAACTTAGTGAACTGAAGAGTTTTTTTTTTAATTATTTTTTTATTTTTATTACATAGACACTGTTCTGTCTGCATATATACCCGAAGGCCAGAAGAGAATACCATATCTCATTATAGATGGTTGTGAGACACCATCTGGGTGCTGGGAACTGAACTCAGGACCCCTGAAAGAGCAGTCAGTGCTCTTCTTAACCTTTGAGCCATCTCTGAACTGAAGAATTTTATTGAGGTCACTTGCAAGAGGGTGGGTGAAGGCTTCCTTAGAGGAGCAGCTACACCAGTGAAAAGCCTGCCTCCTCATGAGCACTCACAAAATCTGTGTCCCTGCCAGACACGGAGTATTCTGTTTACCTCTGGAATCTTATGAATCTCCCCCTAACTCCCTGGAGTAAGCTGCTGTACACTAAATTTCAGTTCACATTTTATATAAGTCACGTTTGTATGAATTTTCAGTCATTCCTAGGGGTAATAATTTAAAAAAGATGTGCCTAGAAAGTGAGACAGGAAGGAGAAGGCAAGGCTGGATGCCAGCAGGAGCTGGGACTGTTTCTTTGTAGCCCTGGGAAAAAAGTCAAGAGGCTGAGCCAAGAGACACCTTACCCGGAATGGCTCTCCCATAGGGAGGGAGGAGGCGGGCGGGGGGAGGGGGGGCTGGCCAGGAGGCGGAAGCTGCTAGAGCCAGTGCTGGGTGTGGCTTTCTGTTTCCAGCCTGAGTTTATCCCTGAGGCACTGCGGATGCACAGTTTAGGACTGGGAGGGGGACTGTACTGGATTACAGGAAAAGCACAATAATTTATAAAGTGTACTCTATGCGTCTTCATAGTAAGGGTTGAATGATGGGATAGATTGCTGACGTCCTACCCAGTGTTGCACTGTGGCTAATAATACTGATGGAGATAGAATGTGTGTGGTGGTTTGAATGAAAATGGCTCCCAGAGGCTCATAGGACATCGTTGGATGTGTGGCCTTGTTGGAGGAAGTGTCACAGGCAGTGGGCTTTGAGGTTTCATATGCTCAAGCCAGGGGCAGTGTTTCAGTCTCTTCCTGCTGCCTGCCTGTCTGGTTGTAGAACTCTCAACTACCTCTCCAGCACCATGTCGGTCTAAGTGCTGCCGCGTTTCCTGCCATGACTACAATGGACTTAAACCTCTGCACTGTAAGCTAGCCCCAGTTAAATGTTTCTTTATAAGAGTTGCTGTGGTCGTGGTGTCTCTTCACAACAATGGGTATAAAAGGTTATTCACAAACTTTTCCAAGAGTGCTGATTTCAAGCCCAGATTCCTTCATTCATGCTAGTCAAATGCTGCACCACTGAGCTACAGCCCCAGCCCAGCCATGCTTTATCTATTCACGTGTTAATGGACACAGAGATCAATGAAGGTATTATGTAGGTATCAGATTCGTTTAAAAAGGAGGAGGTCAAAGGGCAACACTGGGGATGGGGGCCCACCTTCTGCTCTCTTTGAGGCAGTCTCTCTATTGTTCACACCAGGCTTGTTGGTGTTTAGGGTTCTGAGGATTCTTGTTGCTGTCACCTTGCCCCAGGGGTGCCGGGATGCTAGATGACAGTGCTGGCTTCGGAGACTGGTCCTCACACTCCCACAGCAGCTCTTTGCCCACGGAGCCATCTCCCCAGCCCCAGACTCTACACTGAGAAGAAGCTCTTGTTTCTTTTTAGTTCCAGATTTTCTACCCAGAGGCGAATTTCTAGTTGGAAGAAAGAGGATGCTGAGTGGGTGGGAAGGAGTGCTGAAGGTGTATTTGCAAGCAGTGTTGCTTGAGAGAAAAAAATGTCAGTTATGCTAGTGATTACAGGCTAAGTGATAATCAGGTGGGCATAAGGTATCTTTACCATCATCATGGGGACATAACCTACTTCTGCAGTTTACCAGCTGTATCTGTTGGTGTAGACTTAGCAATGAGTTGCTAAAAACCAAAGGGTTAGAAGACCAAATGCATAGCAGGACCAAAAGTGTTAATGTGAGCTCTGCTGATAATCAAGCTGTAGTAACAGGCACAAAGAGTTAGCTGCAGAGTGGACAGGGAAACACTCTTCCTCTCAGGCTTGAGCTGCAGGTATGGAATGCTGTGGTACACCTTCCCTTCTGAATGGGTCTTGCTTCCCTACCAGATAAGACAAGGCAAGCCCTAGCTGAGACATAAGGACTTTTGTGCTACCCCCAGTCATTGCCTTGAAGCACACACTCCGGAGTTAAAAGCCTTAGAATGAGCAAACAGACAGACAGACAGACACCAAGGTCTCATAAGACCATGCCTCTCTCTCTCTGTCTCCCCAGCCAATATTTCTTTACCAGTGTGACTTATTTTTTTTTTTCTCACCATTCCTGGCTGCATTGGGAAATGTGGCTATTGGTAGTTCAAGAAATATTTGACAACTTTTCTTCTCAGGAAGGGGTGGAGTTTTTCACTGTCATTGGGAAGACCACAGAGACAATGTTGTTGGTTGGTTTGGGTCGACTAGGTGTCCAGAATTCCAGGATCAATAGACTGCCAGAGGTATAAGATTCACCAGACCATAGAAGAGCTTTTTCAACCATGTGGTAGAGAGGAGAGGAACATTTTCCAAGTTTTTTCTTTTTTCATTTACTTCGTGAGTGCTGAGATTATAGGTGTTCTTGGGTCTTTGTACATCCAGTCAAACACTCTGCTAACTAAGCAGCATTCTTTGCCCCCGAACTTTCTGGATGTATAAGCAGTGTTACTGTTCCCAGGAGGTTAAGATTCTTGTGGGCAGTAATTCAGGCTTCCTCTTTTGCTTTGTGAAATAAGGCTGGGTTTTATTTGACCTGTGCCCTCAAAGCCCAACACAAGGACCAGCATCAGAGGAGCAGCCAGCAGAAACTTGTTGAATGGACCTACTGGATCAGTTGGCTGCTGCTTACAGTGAACATTCTCATTCAGAAAAAGAGGAGTGTGGGCATAGAACACCAGAGGCAGGTAGCAGACTGCAGGAAGTCCAGCTTTAATTACCATCCTATGATACTACCTATTTGAGGGGAAGGAAGAGGAGAGAGTTCATATAGGAGTGATGCCTTCTCTCTCTCTCTCTCTCTCTCTCTCTCTCTCTCTCTCTCTCTCTCTCTGTGTGTGTGTGTGTGTGTGTGTATGAATTAGAGGACTCTTTACAGATTAAATGCTGGATTATTTAATCCAGCTTTCCATTTTTTCCAGCATATCTGGTGTTTGTGTTTCGTGGATCATCTGTGTTTCTGCTGTCCATCTTCCAGGCATGAGCTTAATTACTCTCTGCCCTGTTCTGAGCCATTGTTAAATCAGAGCTACACAACAGCAAGAAGATGTCCTTGTTTCTATGGCATACATTATATACTTTGATTTGAAAAACATCCCACGTAGGAAGGGATATGTCTTAAAGCAGACCCTGTAGGGTGTGCTGCTATCTTGCAAGAGCTAAGAGGTTAATTTCGAGTTAGCCAGTCTCTCAGCGACCCATTAATGAGTTCAGTCCCTTTTAAAACTGATGAACTTAATACGTTTCTGGGTATCTGTGGGTTCGTGCTGAGTTAAAAGAAATTTCATGCCGCCATTCATCCAACCACTTCACTTTCCATTTTTAATGTAGCAGAAAAGGCACAGAATTTTTTCAATCATGAAAACCAAAGACATCAAAGGGTATTTGATATTCATGGTTTGAATTTCGTGATTTCGGAGGAACCTCTTTGCTAATGAAAGCGATCCAGGATGGGCCCACTTCCCACAAACACTCCATTTCCAGCTTGGGATTTACAGCCAGGATTTAATTTAAATGGTGGTTTGGGGGCGCTATCATCTATAAATGTTTATCTTGACTGCAAAGAAAGCCGAGGACTTTCTCATCAGCTTTGCCAAAGATGAGGTGATGTCAGCTCCCTCTGGGAGGTGGCTTTCAAAGGTCATCGTTTGAGATTCAGAGAAAAAAAAAGCCACGGGTGAAGGTACTTTCCATTACACATGCTTTTGAAGAAGGGGATAAGTAGACACGGCCCAGGATTCTGCCCTTCCTGCTTGATTGATTGTCTGTTGTCAAGTTGGAACCAGCTCTGTCTCCATGTGGCCTCTTTAGCAGGGTACAGAAGCCGGGTTCCCCAGAATTCTCTTTCCTCTTCTGCACTCTGTGGGAGAGGAGACTGTAGAAGTGGGAGGAGCTGTTGCTTTTCTCAGGAGCCTCGAGGGCAGATGAAGATGGGGAGCCCCAAACAATCTTGAGTGTCTTTTAAAGTATGCAAGTCTGTGCTGTAGGCTGAGATCTTGACCATGACCTCTGACTTTTAGTCCCACAGATCTTTCAGCTACTGTAATTCCTTGCATTAAACTCTCCGGACTTGGAAACCACAGAATGCCTTTTGTTCTATACTTGACCTTGACTGACATACCCGGGCCCCCCTCCCCAAAGCCCTATTATTTGTCCACATGGTTGTCAGGATGCTCAAGGAGATTTAAGCTTGCTTTGAGAAGTGGGGGTGGGGGTGGGGAGAATTGGCAGTTGGCAGCTTGAAGAGGTCATATGGAGCTGGCCAGGAAATACTTTGTGTTTCGATGCCACCCCACACTGTGATTTCTAAAATACCCGCCTCCTTTAAATGGTGGTTGTGGGGGTAGAATTTTCAGCCCTAGCACAAATGCCATGGAGAGAGTTTCCAGAAGCCAGAGGCTTGTCTTCTCAGGTCCCACACTCTACTAGGTAGGGTTTTCTAGGGGAACAGAACTGATAGAATGTTCACTATATATTATAAAAGGAGATCTCCATGTTCAGGGTTGAATCATCTAACTGTGGCTGCAGAGGCTAAGAATCTGGTTGTTTCTTAGCCCATGGATATACCTCAGCAGTCCCAATTGAAATGCTAAAGAAGCTGGACTCTGATACCATCTAAAGATGCAGCTGCAACAGCATCAGCATGAGCATCACTGCCAACAACAGGACAGATGCATTCATTAGCAAGAAGTGAAGGTGATCAAACAAACAGCATTAATTTCCCCTCATACTCCTTTAGATCTGGGCCACCTGCTTGGAGGTTTGAGGTAGGGTCATCCTCCACCCCCTGCCCCCTTAATCCTTCCTGGAGATGCCCTTGTAGACCTGGTGTGTCTCTTAGCTGATTTTAGATCCATGTGAAGTTGACAATTAAGATGAACCATCATGCACCGTGTAGATGGCTGTCAATCTCATTTATGCCCGGGGCCTCGATTCAAGCTTCAGGGCGGCTTCTCTGAGGCGTCTGACTCTTAGGCAAGCACAGCATTGAAGGCTTTGGATGAGGAGAGGGAGCTGGGAATGATAATGGAGTCTTTTTGTCTTCTAGAGGTCTTCCAGTAAAGAGAGCATTGTATTCTATCAGTCTATATCAGTGGTTCTCAACCCGTGGGTCGTGATCCATTTTGGGAGTCACATATCAGATATCCTGCATATCATAATGTAAATACATTATGATTCATAACAGTAGCAGAATTACAGTTCTGAAGTAGTAATGAGATAATTTTATGGCTGGGGGTCACCACAACAAGAGGAACTGTATTAAAGAGTGGCAGCATTAGGAAGGTTGGGAACCACCGGAGATGATCGGGCTAAAGAAAGTGTGGCTATGTCCATCAAAGAGTATTACTCAGCTGTAGAGAGTGTGCAAGCGTGAGGACCTGGGCTAGAATCCGCAGGATGCATGTGAAATGTTGGGTGTGGCTCTATGCACTGATAACCCCAGCACTGTGGAGGGGAGAAACCGGAGGGAAGATTGCTAGAGCTTGCTGGCTGCCAGCCTAGCTCCAGGTTCAGTGAGAGACGCTGTTGTTAGGAACATTGCCCACGGAGGAGCTTGGCCGATTCCATGGTGGGCAGACAGAGCTTAAGTGAGAAGTTTTATTAGAAAGGGAAGGGAATGGAGAAACGGAAGGGAGAAGGGGGAGAGAAGAGAAAGAGAGGGAGAGAGTTGGGGAAGAGAGAGAGAGAGAGAGAGAGAGAGAGAGAGAGAGAGAGAGAGAGAGAGAGAGAGGAGGCAGGAAAAGTCCTGTGTGCCCCTTCAGAGGAACATCCAGAAAGAGAGAGGAAGTGGGTGGGCTTTTTCTTTTAAAGGGTCCTTTGCATCTTTGTGCACGTAGCAGCCATGGAACCCTGAGCTGACCAGGGTACTGCCTGAGTGCATTCTGCCAGGTGACAGGGGCAGGCCGGCATGATGCCCGAATCCTTACACCTGTCTCAAGAGAACACAGCAGAGAGTGGTTGCGCAGGACACTGGATGTCCTCTTCCAACCTTTGCACACACGTGTGATATAGAGGGATAGAAAGGAGCAGTGTGAAGAGTGGTGGGCAAAG
This sequence comes from Cricetulus griseus, assembly GCF_003668045.3. Taxonomy (NCBI): domain Eukaryota; kingdom Metazoa; phylum Chordata; class Mammalia; order Rodentia; family Cricetidae; genus Cricetulus; species Cricetulus griseus. The sequence continues at coordinate 270,593,170 of NW_023276806.1, forward strand.
AAAGATGATGGGCAATGAGCATAAGCAAAGTACCATGATGTGCACGTATGGAAATGTCATAATGAAAAACATTATTTTGTAAAATAAAAAAATAAAAATCAATATTAAGGGCACCATCAATGCATTTCTTTTCTCATCACGAAGCAGATATAGAATGGGACTGGAGACCATAGCAACTCATTTTGTGTCCAGGCAAGAAGGCCCGAAGAGGGGACTCCTGTTAGGATGTGTCTGTTGTACTAGGAAGTGGCTTGGTATTGGCAATGACTTCCCTACTGAGTTACTACAGGCTGTACCTTATCAGAGGTGCATGGCCCTGGGTGGCCTATTTGTTTCCTGTTTTGCTTTGATAAATAATATTGGTGGTGACTCTGAGAGCACATATAAATCTAACTTTAAAAAGATTAGATGCCGGCTATTATGACTTCCTCACTGTTGGTATTTTGATGAAAAGGGAATTCTCAGTAGAGAATGGGAAACAGTGATGCTCCCCTGGCTAAGATCATTCAAGCTAAATGCTTATGTAAGGCAGAACCAAGAAGCTTTGTAAGATAAAAGTCTTCTCTCCTCAACTTTCTCTTTTGCCTCCTCTCTTATCTGGAACTGAGGTCTTTGAAATACAAATGTATCTCGTCTGAAATGATAATTCACTTCCCAGACTCAAAGCTCTGAGACTCCCTCCCCTTCAGAGAAAGAAATAGATCTCATCCGGTCTCTGTTCATTCTGTCTTGGTGTTCACCACTGTCAGCAGAAACCAGAGAAGACTAGATGTCAAGTCTCGGAGCCAGCCTGCTGCCTGGCACAATTCATTCCTAATCTTAACGCCAGACAATCAATGGCTCCTCCCGCTGGGACTCCATCAGATTTTGTCTCTGATTCACTAAGTGCGTATCTACTAAGCCCTCCTTGACCGTGTATCACTAATGTGTAATCATCATTGGACTCAAAGTGGTGAGCAAGATACCCTCAGGTACACACATGTTCTCGCTCTCCCCCCTCCTTCTCTCTTCTCTCTAGTGGGATTGTGAACTTTCTTTTCTCAGCTCTTAATGTAGTAAAAGAGATAAACCAGACCGAACAAGGATGATGTGTTCCTTGGTTGAAGAAGCATGGCAGGTCTGTTGTAGCTCATGATTGAGAGAGATAATCTGTTTTGGGGAGTGATGCTTAAATTTCAACATGAAGAGTAAGAAGTGATACTTAGAAGGAAAAAGGAGTATATGGTGTCAAGTGCATTCTGTAGGTAGGACTGCTGCACACCGTGAATTGTTTGTTTGCTCTGGTTTCAATTTAGATGGCATCCAAATGTTCAGGTGGTTTTAGTGTTTGCAGACCCAACCCCAGCTACACTCACACACACACACACACACACACACACACACACACACACACACAAGAGAGAGAGAGAGAGAGAGAGAGAGAGAGAGAGAGAGAGAGAGAGAGAACACAACATTGTAAATCTCAGAGACGGGGCTGACTTAAAGATTCAGTTCTTTGTTTGGAAGTATGTGACAGGAAGACACAGGTCTCTTTCAGAAACAGCACACACAAGAGTGATGCTAGAGGTAAAGAAAGATAAGAGGAATAGCTGGTGGCTTTTGCCATGTAAACCTTTTGCATATTGTTGTTTTGGATTAGTGGGAAGCCAAAGAAAGAATTTAATTAGATGAGTGACAGGTTTTAGAAAAATTATGCTGATTGCAGAGTGGAGAATGAACTGGAAAGGAACAGAGGCTTGTGTGCAGGGGTTGCTGGGGCTAGCAAGGATGGTGGCCTGCTTGGTTCAATACTTGTCTGTCTTGGGAAATGGTTATACTGGTGTTGCTCCCATAAACAAACGGTGGTATTGACTCAATAAATGCTTGCTAAGAGTATATAATTTTTCCTTCCTTTATTTATTTTTATTTTATGTGTATGGGTGTTTTGTCTGCATGTATGTATGTACTGGCTGTCCTGGAACTTACTCTGTAGACCAGGCTGGTCTCGAACTCACAGAGATCTGCCTGCCTCTGCCTCCCAAGTGCTGGGATTAAAGGCATGCACCACCACTGCCCAGTTGGAAACAGTTCTTGGTTTTAAAAAAAATAAGTTAGCTATTATTTTCCATCTTAAAAATCTATTTAAGTTTCACTCATTCAAGTATTTCTTGAAGCCATTAAGCCATTCCTTTCCATTTTAATGACAAAAAAAGATTCCAAAGTGGAAAGAACAAGGACCTGCTAAGGAAATTTTAAACCATCATCCTCGTATAAGTGCCTTCGAGTACTTTGCACAAGTGTGGCTATACTGTCTACACCCTGGAAGTAGGGCACAACACACTGCTGTGTTCTATGCTGTTGTACAAGGCTTCAAGCTGAGGACTGGTGGGGTAACTCAGTGGGTAAAGTGCCCGCCTGTGCTCATTGCTGCATAGGGTGAGCTAGCAGGGCCAGTGCTGCAGAGCTCACCCTGGTGGTGAGGACTCTGGGGAGCTGGCCAGCTGAACAACCCTCTAACCACGAAGGCCCAGGGTTATGAGTTGGCCCACCCCACAATCACTCCATCTGTGATTTGCTGGAGCACGTGAAGGGGCACATCTGTAGATCCAAAGCTGCAGGGTATCCAGGACACAGGACAACAACAGGACATCCAAGAGGAGCCCCAGTGAGAGCCCAGCATGGATAGTGTAGCAGAAACCAGAGGCCCAAACCAGACCATTGACTCTTGGCAATGAACACTTGCAAGTAAAGTTGTATAGACTAAAGGGTTTACTGCGTGACTCACTGTATCACACTAAAGCATCCACGATGAGATTTTTTTTCATTTTTCTTCTCTCTCGCTGTCTCTCCTTTTATTTTCTCTTACATTTTATTTTATTTTTATTTTGGAGGGGGAGGTTGCAAGGGCAGTGGGGAGATACGAAGGCAGATGAATGGGATTGAGATCCATGATGTGAAAGACACAAGAAATAAATAAAAAGAAAGTTTGGTTTTTGAGCAAAGAGCCTAATCACTAAAATTTTAAGTAATTTCTCATTTTGTACTGAACTCTGCGGATTACATAAAGAAGTCCTATCTAGAAGACTGCCATTTTTATCCTTACTTCATCTGAGATGCATTCAGGGTTAGAGAATTTAAACACATTATCTGTGGACAGTTGTTTCCAGAGTCCCGGCTTTTCTCTTTGTCATTCTGTGTGACTGTCTATAAAGGGATGTGAGATTCGCCTATTATTGTAGTAATAATCCTCCTGCTAGCTTACTGTCTTCCGTTAGTAGCATAGCAAGGTGTAAGTTGGGAGCCTTTCAAGTCGGAATGCTGTGCCACTCTCCAACTCTGCATCATTCTATTCCCACAGGAGTGGTGTGGCAGTGTTGGCAGCTCCCGAGAAGCCAGCTCTGGAGGGTGGGTACTTCCCCAGTTTCTCTTCCTGTTGTCATAGGATACCCTGGCCAGAAAAACTTCAGGGAGAAAGGGCTCATTGTGGTATAGTTCCAGGTTATAGTACACTGTGGCAGGAAAGTCACAGTCACAGGACCTGGTGACATTGCACCTACCATCGAGAAGCAGAGAGCCAGGAATGGAGGGGAGGCCAGGTCCCTCTGGGGAAGGACTCAGCTACCCAAAAGTTTTGCTATTAACTTTCTGGGTGCATACAGTCATAGGGTGCAAGCCAGGGGGTGATAACACCAATTAGATGTGTCTTTCCACATCAGTGAACATAATCAAATAATCCTTTATGCCACTTCCAGAGGCTTGTCCCTCAGGTGGGTCTAGATCTTGTGGACTAGTGCTCTGGACCTTAGATGAACCTGGAATCACCTGGTAGAGATACAGTGGCCTAGGCGCCACAGCCCTGGCTGGTACATTTCTCCATGATGTAGTACACTGACAACCAGAGGAGTCACACCCCACACAGGTGAGGCATCAGTCTTCATTTCGTGGGCTTTCAGCACACTGCTTCTGTTTCTGTCTTTCTGGAGGCTGGGGCTTTTGTAGACGGGTGTCTCCTCCTTTCTTTCTGCCCCCCCCCCTGCTGCCTACAGCTGTGGTCACTGACCATCCAACTATGAACGGTGGGTGAAGATAAAAGCAATCTCCAGTAGTTCAAGGGGGGAGGCTGGCCATCTCCCTGCCACACGTTCACTTTAAGTTCATATAATGAAACTGTGATTCTTGCTGTTGCCTCTCATCTTTCAGTTCTGGATAGCCTTGCTAACCAACCCTACCTTAACTTTTTGTCTTAGCTGTTTCTGTTCTTGCTTCCCCAGGAGACCAGGCAAAGCCTTTAATTTTGCACATATCTCTTTTATGTACAGTGGAGTTAACTTTCTCAAAAAACCTTGTTATTTTCCTCTCTGTAAACAAGTTAGTAGCCTTAGACTGGAGTGGAGTTTAGGAGTGACTCAGTCTTGACTGTTCACATTACCTGGTGGTCTCTTTTAGCTAATTCTTCTGTTCAGGATCCAAGCTGGATCAACGTGAAGTTCAGATTTCTCATCGTTAGGGCCATAATCCCATCTTTCCAGGCCTCTAGTGGGAGACTGAATTATCGTTCTCAATAACTCTTCTGGGTAAGAGGACTATATACCCTTCCTGGTGCCCTGTGACTCCTGCAGTCTTCTCCATCTCAGCGATGTCAGACTGAACCATGGACTTATTTTTGGTGGATAAAATACGAGTGGCTGAGCCAGTGTGGAGTTATGAACAGAGAATTAGGAGCCGTAATGTCTATGCTCTTGAGGTTGCCCTCTATCACAAACAGAATGAACTCAATCACGGCTGCCCGAGTCCCAGGAGGAAAGAGACTAGCCGGTGAGAGTTCAGCAGCACCACAGCCATGCCATAGTCAGCTGGTAGAGGGCAGGAGTGATACCATTACTGATTTATTTTTGCTGTGAGAGTAGTTTCTGCTTAAGAATTCCTCATCCTTTCAAACACCGTAGAATGATACCCAGGGAAGAACTATTTGTGGTAAATTGTTGACTTAAAAAAATGTGTGTGTGGTTGAGATGCTAATGTATCCTTCTCTAGTAAGAGCTTCCTGGGCATCCCTTTCCCTAGGAGAATAGTTGGGTACCATGAGAGGAAGGCTTAGATATCAGCACATCTCCAGAGAAGCCTTTCTAGTTTCCTGAATTTGCAACCTCAGCATTTAACCTGATGAAATTATGCTCTGGTCTCTCCACCTGGTCAGTGCATATACGGCCCACTCTTTGACACCTACTCTATCTTGTCCCTCTTTGATGGCACCTGCCTTCGAATGCCAGCCTCTTCCCTCACATGGCTCTTTGGGCTGCCTCACCCAGTCTCTGGTATGGAGTTCCCCTACCTCACAGCAGTAACAACTTCTTAGACGCTCCCCACCCTGTTCCCTCTGAACTGGAGCAATTGTCAACGGCACCCTTGCCTAAGCGTGTTGCATTCCCATCTTGCCCCATTTGCTATTGCCAGTTTTTGGCACGCGTACATGAAACCATATGGTCACCTGTCTTAGTCACTGTTCTGTTGCGTGAGGAGATAATTACAACCAAGGCAACTTGTAAAAGAAAGCATTTAATTTGGGCTTGCTTACAGTTTCAGAGGGGGAGTCCATGACCATCATGGTGGGGAGCATAGCCGCAGACAGGCAGGTATGGTGTTGGAGCAGATGCTGAGAGCCTACATCTGATTTGAAAGTTGGAGGCAGAGAGGGGAGGGAGACTGGATCTGGTGTGGACTTTTAAAATCTCAAAGCCCACCCTGTGTATGTTACTTCCTTCAATCAGGCTACATCTCCTAATCCTTCCTAAACAATTCCACCAACTGGGAACCAAACATTCAAATATGGGAGCTTACGGGGGGGGGGGCACTCATATGCAGACTTCCACACTTATCTAAGATTTTGATCTAACTGGGTGTGATGACCTATATCTGTAATCCCAGCACTCAGGATTACAGAAATTCAAGGTCATCCTTGGTTACATAATGAGTTGTAGGTTGGCCTGAGCTACATGTAACCTTGTCTTAAAAGAAAAAAAAATCAAGCATGTACCTGAAAAAAAAAATGTAGAAAACATCAATGAAGAAACTTTCGGTGTGACTACCACCCATATCTTTATTTTAGTGTGACTGCCATCCATATCTTTATCTTGAACCTGGCCATTTCCAAAATGCACTGTGTACATGGTCTTCTCATTTGGAAGTAAGACCAAGGCTGTAGGGGAAGCTGTAGCCAGCACCACTTCTGACACCAGATATAGTGGGAGATTACCAATACGAAGCCAAGTGGAAATATAAGGGTATTTAATAGGGAAAAGCCTTACTTACAGAGCGACCTAGACAGCCGGCATGGCAGCAGTCTGTCCAGCAAGTACCAAAGTAAAACCGAAAGAGAAAACGCAGTCACTCTACGTCACCCTAACCATGCCTTCGAAAGCGTGGTCAGGCACACCTGTAGCCAGCCCCTAAGTAGGCGTGGCTACAGCTTCCCCTACACAAGGCGGATCTTATTTATTTTTAATTCCATGATTGTCAAATGCAAGCCTACCACTATGTTTTTCACAGCCTTATCTCCTAGTGCTTGGATTGTATGGTATAGAAAGGATTAAGACACATTTGCTTTCAATTGCCTCAGACTCGAAGTGCCTCATAGACTAGTTCATTCATAGACTAGGTGAGAATTTGTCACATAGTCTTATCCAGATATAAGGGGATCTGGGAAGTGTAGTCAGATAGGGGTTTGGTAGGTGAGTGTAGGTTTGAATTTTGCAATGTCTGGCCCTGTTTTGACCATGTATCTGTCATCTGACAGCAACCATGTCTGAAAACATGTTAGACATGCATATTACAGGCAGTGAGATGGCTCAGTGTGTAAAGGTGGTTAGGGCCAAATCAGTGCCCTGAGTTCAATACCTGGGTCCTACATGGTAGAGGAAGAGAACCACTGTTCTTAAGCTGTCCCACGACATCCATAGCATGTCACATACATATACAGGCATACACATAAATAAATAATTAAAAAACCCCACACAGGTCAAAAACCCCACATGCAGAAGTTTGAGGACCAGGGCTGGAAAAATGGTTTAGTGGTTAAGAGCCCTCGATGCTTGTATTAGCAAGAATAACCATTACACACCTCTTCTGGAGGATCAAGTTCAGGTCTAGCACCCATGTCAGGCAGCTTACACTGCCTGTGACTTTAGCACCAGAGGATCTGAAATCCCTGACCTCCGAGAACACCCACACCACGTGCACATCCCTATACAGGGACACAAAATTAAAAGTGAAATAAACTTTGTAAAAAGTTTGAGAGATGAGTGTGGTATGGGGCTACATACTAGGCCCACTAGCAGACCCTAATCAAAGCAAATCCAAAGTCCATGTGCCTTACCCAGGGCCAGTAAAACCTGAATCATGGGACCACATTCTGGGGTATTCTAACTGTGGTCAGGGTGGGGGGTTACTGTACTCAATGGGGGAAAACTACAGTTTCTATTTCTTTCCTTGTACAGTACAACATTCAGCCCTTACCTGATTAACTTTAGTCAGTTAATGTCTCTGAACTTCTGTTTTCTCATTAATAAAAAGGATCTAATTCTGGAATCTACTGAGTTGAGGACTGTAAGATGTGTTTGCTTTACAGAGCATCCGATGCATTCTCCACACACATATAGAATTATTCACCGTAAGGGATGATCATTTATTATCATTTTCTTCTCTTAGTGTTTACACTCCTATTGCTTCCAATCATACCTGTCTCAAGCACTGGATTTGGGGAGTATTTTGCAGCCAGTTTGTGAAGTGAAAAAGGGTCCCCCCCACCCCTGCTATCTGCTTGGTGATCTTGTGTGATTGGCACCAGAGAGGCCTGCTCAGCATGTGTTAAGGACATTGTTCTAGTATCTGAAAATGGAGGGTTGCTTGTCTCTCTGTCTTTGGCCTGCTGCTAGGAAAGATAAAACAAATGTATTAGTTGCATAGATTTTCCTTTATGTGAATTTTGCTATAATGTGGATTTTTTTTTTATGGAGTCGGGAATAGTTTAGATGTTTCAAGCCCAAAAGCTCCTAGACAGAGCAAAATATTTTGCCCTTACCTTCACAGAATTAAATTAGATTCTGTGTCTCCAAAAATGAAATGGTTTCTGTGTCTGAAAAGTTAGTGTTAGATAAAAGCTTGTGTTGACCAGTGAACCCCTCTTTGGTTCATATTTGTGCTTTAACAGCTTTGGTTGACAGCTGTGATGCACTGAATCTGGAACAAGACAGAAATTGGTACTTCATTTGATGGAGTCCATGAATCACGCCAGGGTTAATACTCTGACAGCAAAACACCTGTATTTAAACTTCGGAATGGATATAGATGGTTCAGTCCATTTAGACACTCTGGCAGGAGTGAATTTAGGACCAGGCTAGGATGCTGGCTGGCGACGAGCATCATTTTCAAGCAAGTAATCACAAAACTGGGTGTTGACAGCCTTGAGTTCAAATTTCAGACTCTCCCTGTAATATGATATAAATCAGTCCTCTGGATCTTCTTTACTGCCTGTAAAATATGATTTGCTGTGTTTCTTCCACACATATCTCATTGTGCTTCTCAAATACATATTTCAAGGATTAGGAAGTAATTAAAAATAATTTCATGCTAAATTACAGTCATTTAGAGGGCATGCAGTTCTTTTTTCCTAGAAACTTCTTTACTCTCTGGGTCTGTTAAAAAAAAATAAAAAAAAGCAAAAAACAAAAACCCAAAGGAGTCTTTTTTATTTTTTATTTTTTCCCCCAAGGAGTCTTTAACCATTTATCTCCTGGAAGCAATCTGAAACATGAGCTCATCATTAGGCCTGAGCCAAGCTCTGCCAGGAGAAAGTCAGATGCCAGGAGTGGTGCTGGCGTTCACATCACTCTCTTCATTTCTGAAGGGGAAAATCTGACATTTTCAGGGTCATGTCACTATATGGGTTTGTTGTTTTGGCTGACAAACAGAGAGAGAGAGAGACCAACAGTGACTCCTCAGTGGAGAATGGCTTGCATGTTTACTACCACAGGGAGATAGTATTTTTCATCTACTAGGGTATCTTTTGAGTTTCCTTGCCCAGCTTTTTTTTTTTTTTCAGAATTCTATTTCTCTCAATGAATAAAGCTAGGGCAGGTTCATTGTTGGCAATGGGTGTCCCTGAGGTGGAACTCGATGAAATGGTATCAAGCTGTCATTGAGGCTGGCATTGACTGTCACTGGTCATCATCAGTGGCCGCCGAGTCTGTGAAGACTATGTGGAGTGAGTGGCTGGGAAGTGCTAAAGGCATTCCTTGGGGAGAGCCTAGGATGTGGTTACAGGTCTCTGCCATGACAGTCACACGGGCCTGGGAGGGAAGCCGGCTTAGTACCTTGGACAAATGACTTAAGCCTGTGATTCTGAATGAGTTCACCTGTCATTTTTCACCTACCTCCTAGGCTTGTGGGGATTACCTCAGTCAATATGTGTTGGACGATTGGGAAGCTTAAGGCTTGGTGGTTAGCATATGCCTGAGTGTCTCAGGCAGCATGTCCCGTCACACTTCCCTGTCTGTCCCTGTCTGAGTTCCACCTCAGGGACACCCATTGCCAACAATGAACCTGCCCTAGCTTTATTCATTGAGAGAAAGTGACAAGTAAAGATATCTGGTGAGGGGCTCAAGGGGCGGCTCAGGGGTTAAGAGCACACACTGCTCCTCCAGAGGACCCAAGGTCCGTTCCCAGCATACATATCACTTTATAACTGCCTGTAACTCACCTCCAGGGCATCTGATGCCCTCATGTGGCCTCCACAGGCATCTGAACCCACCTCCCCATCTGCATACTTTAAAGATATTAATGAAATATTTTGAGCCGGAGCGATGGCTCAGTGGGTAAGAGCAGTTGCTGCACTTGAAGAACTAGGTTTGATTCCTATCACATATGACAGCCCTCAGTCATCTGTAACTACAGTTCCAGAGGGTCTGATACCCTCTTCTGTCCCCCTTGGACATGGACACACATGGACATAAGTGCAGCCAAAACCCTCAAATGTGTAAAAATAAGAGTAAACAAATCTTAAAAATCCCAATCTCTGGTGGGGCTGGGAGATAGATGACTTAGTGAATGCAGCGCTTGTGCAGGTATGAAGACTGGCATTCAGGCCCCCAGTACCCACACAGAGAAGCTGGGTAGGCATCGTGATCCGCCTGTATCCCGGTGCTTAGGAAATGGAGGTGGGATCCCAGAAGCGAGCTGGCAATTGAGGGAAACACCGAGCAGTGACCTTTGGCCTCTATGGACACACACACATAACACACACACACACACCACCACCACCACCACCACCACCACACCCCGCATACCACACACTGTCTCTCATGCAGACATGCACCCACACATGCATGAACATACATACACACATGCATGAACACAACTACCCACAAACCCACAAAACATGTCTGGTGTTGCTAGAATACAATTGTTCTGAAAGAGTCATCACTTCTTCTCAATGGTTCAGGCCCCCAAGCACCGTGCCTCTGTGTGTAGCAGTGGTCCTTGCATGTCTAGATAAGCATGTGCTGCAGCTCAGCCATTCATGGAAGTTGAACTGGGGGCATCCTTCAGAAGTCAGAGTCGTAAGATGCCAACTCATCTCCAAAGATGTTAGAAATGAGTAACTTAGGTCTGGTCCAAGGAGCAGAAGAGGGTTGATTCTGAGGCTAGGTGTAGTGGTGTTTTGTTTGTTTGTTTGTTTTTGTTGTTTTTCTCTTTGCTCTTTTGGCTCACCACCCAGCTCCCAAATAAATACACAGAGATGTATTTTTTCTTATGAATGCTCAATAAGCTTGGCTTATTTCTACCCAGCTTTTCTTAAATTTTCCCATCTGCCTTTAGCCTCTGGGCTTTTAAGATTTATTCTTATTTTATGTGCATTGTTGTTTTGCCTGCATGTCTGTGTGAGGGTGCTGGATCCTCTGGAACTAGAGTTAAAGATAGTTGTGAGCTGCCATGTGGGTGCTGGGAATTGAACCCAGGTGCCTCTGGGCTTTTATCTTTCTCTATTTCTCTATACCTTCTTACTCCATGGCTTGCTGTGTAGCTGGGTGGCTGGCCCCTGACGTCCTCATCTCCTTTTTTCCATTCCCTCAATCTTCTCTTCCATAGTTCTCCTATTTATTCTCTCTGCCTGCCAGCCCCGCCTATCCTTTCTCCTGCCTGGCTATTGGCCATTCAATTCTTTACTAGACCAATCAGGTGTTTTTGACAGGCAAAATAATACAGCTTCACAGAGTTAAACAAATGGCATGCAAAAGGATACAACACATCTTTGCATCATTAAACAAATGTTCCACAGCACAAACAAGTGTAACACATCTTCAACTAATATTCCACAACAGCTAAGCACTGTGCTAGTCCCTCCAGCCTGATGCTGTGTTACATCCTCAGATGCTGGTCCACTGAAAACATGACTTATGGATTATGGGTGTAATCTGAATGTAGTTTCTGGAGGAGTTTCATCAAAACCTTGTCTGGCTTCCCACTAAGTTTACATCTCTCTACTCATACATTAGTGCCACCCTCAGACCTCAGAAAAGTTTCTTTGTGCAGCGACAGTGGTCAAAGTGCTGAAAGTGCCTGTAGAGAGCTCAGTCCCCAGTGGGACATCTATAATATCTATCTTTTCCAAGGATCAGGGGCCATTGTGGAAGAGGGGGTAGAAAGGCTGAGAGCCAGGGGTTGTGGAAGACTAGAGCGGAAGTGTCTTCTGGATGTGGCAGGACCATGACCTTAACGCCACTGAGGTTACCTGTATAAGATCTGCATAGGTCAAGCCAGTCAGCAATCCCCATGCAGTGGGAGGGGGGTCATGAGCGCTGACTCTTCTTTTTTAAAAAATATTTTTATTCATTTTACATACCAACCACAGTTCCCACTCCTCACTACTCCCTCTCGCTCTCCCTCTCACTTCCCCCCAACCCACCCCCATCCACTTCTCAGAATGGGTAAGGCCTCCATGGGGAGTCAACAAAGCCTGGCACATTCAGTTGAGACAGTATCAAGCCCCTCCTTCCAGCATCAAGGCTGAGCAAGGCATCCCACCATATGGAATGGACTCCAGAAAGCCACCTCATGCACCAGGGATAGATCCTGGTCCCACTGCCAAGGGTCCCACAAACAGACCAGACTACACAACTGTCACCCACATGCAGAAGGCCTAGTTAGGTCCCATGCAGGCTCCCCAAGCTGTTGGTCTAGAGTCTGCGAGCTCCCACAAGTTCAGGTCATCTGTCTCTGTGTGTTTTCCCTTCATGCTCTTGATTCCCCTTGCTGGTATAATCCCCCCTCCCTCTCTTTGACTGGACTTCCAGAGCTCAGCCTGGTGCTTGTGCCCTGACTCTTAACCGAGGAGCTATGGCGAGTGGATGGCCTCTTGGGAACAAAGAGAGTTTTCTTTAAGGGAGTGGCTCCTGGTAGGTTGACCATGCTCCAGTGGATGGCCTCACACCCAGGAGTATATGGACAGTACAAATTGGAATCTATGGATTATTAAAAAGAAGATATGAAGTTGGTGGGTATGCCTGGGAGGAGTTGGTTTAAATATGGTTAAAATACATCATATGAAAGTCTTAATTAATAATAATATTAAAAGAAAAAGCTTGTTTGAACAATGAGGATATAGACGTTGGGTACCACTCATTTTGATAGTCTCGACAGTGATGGGTAATGGGGACATTGTCTTTGTACAAGTGTTCCAGGGTAATAGTGCTGTGTTAGCATAGTGAGACACACAGGCATTAGCTGCATCATTATGAAGTGTGTACCAGGCTTTTTCTTTTAGGCCACCAACCGGCTTCCAAATCATGACACGGAGACTAATTATTAGTTTTGAATGAACGGACATAGCTTAGCTCTTTTTTGCTAGCTCTTAGAACGTAACCTGTTTCTCTTCATCAACATTTTGTTTTGAGGCTTTTTTATTTTTCTTACTTTCTTGCTGTCTCTATGTCTGGCTGGCTGGGGCTGCCTGGCTTCTTGCTCTGGGTGTGTCCCTTGTTCTCTTTTCTCTTATTCCTCCTGAGCCTAGATTTCTCCTATTTATTTTTTTCTGCCTGTCAGCCCTGCCTATCCTTTCTCTGCCTATCTATTGACCATTCAGCTCTTTATTAGACCAACCAGGTGCCTTAGGCAGGCAAGGTGAAACAAATGTAACACATCCTTACGTCGTTAAGGAAATGCAGCACAAACAAAAGCGACACACCTTTACACAGTTGAAGTAATATTCCATAGCATAAACAAATGTAACACATCATTACCTAGTAAAAATAATATGACGTAGATGCTATGTCTTGTGTTAAATGACACAGCTGTGGCACGGTTTGCATGCTTTGGCTACAATGACTGCAGAGAATTCAACACTCTTTTACCATTTCCATCAGTCCTTTGACTTGCTTTGACCCACAGAATGCTACAAAATATTGGTGCTCAACATCAGAGGCTGGGCTTCAGAAACCCTGAAATGTCTAATTGTGCTGCTCAGAACAGTTCTGTTGGAATCCAGGCCTCACGCTGTGTGAAAGCCTGAGCCTCTGATGGAGACAAGAACCAGGGCTTCTACCCTGACAGCCAGCATCAGCAGCCAATCGCAAGGGATGCCATTTTGGACAAAGCTGTCTGCCTTCTCCACATGACAACATATAGATGAAAAGAACCTCTTGGTCAAACTAAGTAATGGATTCATCAGAGTTTAGGCAAACAGTGGCTATTTGCAGTGGAAGACACAGTGACTGATTAGAAAATTAGGGAGGTAGCAGATCTCACGGAATAGTCAAAAGGGCCAGTTGAGAGAGTGTTTGAGAGATGCCCAGAGGACTCCTAGAACCACGAGGGAGAAACCCTGTGGAGCAGCTGGACTGAGGGACTCCTCATTTATACACGGGGTTGGTAAGCATAACCTCTTTGGGATCAGAAGTATATGCAGATGGACAATGTATATGGAATAATATGTGAGAGCTGGGCACACCTACTGTCAATAGTAGCCAGGATGGTGGCTCATGGAACAATATGAGTGTTGGGCACACCTACAGTCAGCAGTAACCAGTATTGTGGCTCTTATGTGAAACTAGCTTTTCAGTAGCAAATGACTGCATTGGTGTTGCATATATCTTATTGTATGCTGTAGTTCATACTCCCCTGCGTGATGTAAGCTCTGAATAGATTTGTTAATTGGCTGGAAATGGTGCCGAGTCTGTCACATGTCTTTCAGGCTTCCAGTCTTCTGTATCAGTTTGTAACCTTAGCTGAATTTTTCTAAAGCGGAAAAAGGTAAACAACAAACTAATTTCAATGAACACTAATATTTACTGGTAGGATACTTGGGGATGGGGGGTGTCCCACGTGAGTCTTTCAGGTTATACTGTGAAGCCAGGGATGCTTTTGTCAAGGAGTCTGGTCTGCTTGTTTGCCCTTAGCTGTTAGGGTCAGAGACTGAGGCCCTGGCAGTCTTATTGACCTGGGCTCACCACCTATCTTCAAGAGGACAGTTAGAAAAATAAATAGCAATGAAAGCGAGCTCTTTCCCTGGTTGGCACCAGCCTTTTCCGTTTCCCCCATGAAGTTCCTCAGGAAATTCTAATTGTGTGGGCCATTGTTTCATAACCCCATAACCAAAGGAAGGCCACAACTGTCTCTTCAGAATACCTGCCTTTTTGCCGGGAAGGCTACGTTAGCTGCACCGCTCCTGTGAGCTCCAGGTTGCTCTCTCTGGGAATGTGAACAGTGTCCCTCAGTCAAGGGCAGGTACCTGAACAGACCCGCAGCAATGAGCAGAACAGCGACAACAGACATTTGTGCAGAGGAATCCTTGGAACCAGTCCAGTTGTCTCTGACTTTTTTTTTTTTTTTTTAAGCACCTTTGTTACCATGGATGACATGCAAGAAGCCACTAGAGCCTCTTCAGTCAGTACTGTCTTGTTGTTAGTCAGCTGGGAGAGTATGTAGCTTTGGTCTAAGACGCCAGCAGCAGGTGTGTGGGGCAGTGTGTGCATCCCAGGCATGTGTGGACGGCAGGTGCTGAGCTGGACACGGTTGTCTGACCAATATAGCACATTCAGATTTCTTTTTAGGGTCTGGCCACTTGTATGTATCTAGTCACAAGGCATGAGATTCCATGTATGTGAGGCAGCTGGGATTTTTTTTTTAATCATTTTCCAAAGGAATTCAATGATTGAAATATCAGTTTACACAAAGCATCTAGCTTTTCCTGAAGCATATACCCTGTAACTCGACAAGGGCTCCTGATATATGAAGAACGAGAAGACAAACTGGTCAACAGCCCCTATAAATAGAACATGAAGTGATTAGCCGCAGTTCTCAGCACACGACGGAAAGGAGTGAATTACATACAGCCTTCCGATGATATTCAGGTTAATGAATGGCTTTCTATTTAGAGCTGCTCCTCTTCCAGGAGCTGAAAGTGGTTGGACTGTAAATTTAATACAAAATTATTTATGTGGTGTGATTTTCGAGGAAGTAAGTAGAAATCTCAGCCCAACATAGTTTCTTTTTTCTTTTTTCCCACCCTACATGATTTGAGCTTCAAAATCCTACTGTCAGAGAGATTCATTCTCTTACATTAAATATTACTTCTGAAACCAACCCTCCATTGTGGTTTGAACTATGTCCCGCATAGTCTCTTGTGCTTGAACACGTGGTCCCCAGCAACGATGCTCTTGGAAAGGAAGTGGAGCCCTTGGAAGATGGAGCTTGCTGGAGGAAATGGGTCACTGGGGGCAGGCTTTGAAGCTTTATAGGCTGGCCCACTTTCTGTTAATCCCTGCTCTTGTGGACAGGACACGACACCCCCACTGGGATGGATTATATCCCTTGGGAACCGTGAATTAAATAAACCCTTTGTCCCCTAAGTTTCCTGTTAGAGTATTTTATCATGTTGCCCCCTTTGTTGGAAGTGGACAGTTTATTGCACCATTCGTACTTTTGTATTTTAGTGTAAAGTTTTTATTCAGTATTTCTCTCCCTTGTAAAGCAGTGTGTGTGTGTGTGTGTGTGTGTGTGTGTGTGTGTGTACGCGCGCGCGCGCGCGTGTGTGTGTTTGACATAGTCATAGAACAAAGGCCCACTATATACATACAGAAGGGGAAGGGATGCCGGATAGCAAGCATTTGTAAGACACACTTCAAAATATCCCACACATGCCCTTGTCTTAGGCTTTAAGATTAGTCTTACAATTACTGATATGAAATAGGGAATTTCTTTCAGTGATCATGCTTAAAAAGCCAATAGTGATTTCTGATTCTCCAAGCTATTATCTTATGTCCAGATGTGGGGCCAACCACAGAGGCTGGAGGTTTAAAGACATGCGATTGGTCAGCTGAGGTCATATGACTCAGTTACGCTGGAAACCAGGGGCAGGGTAGGCATCGTGACGGCGCCATCAGAACCATGTGGAATTAGGGAAGAGGGTTTCCCCAAAACAGCTGGGGTTACTGTCTGCTGCCTGCATTCTTATGGTTCAGAACCATCTGCACTTCAAGCTTCTATGGTACAAAGTGATCCATTCTTACTTACCCGGAGTGTGTGCGTAGGCAGTGCAGGAAGGCTCCATATTTGAGTTCGTGAAAACAGAACCCAGACTCGGAGCCAGCCGAGTGGAAACGGACCCACATCTAAATCTTTTTACATCTCAGTTTCTCAACAGTGATTTTTTTTTCCCCAGTCAATTTCCCTCCACTGGTCTCAGGGAGGCACTTACTTGCTTTCTGTTATCATTCTTTCCGAGGGTCTCTCATAAGTACAATCGGCCCTTTGCACATCTGACATTTTCTTCTGAGACAGGGTCCCAAGATGACTCAGCCCTGGCTTGGAACTCGCTGTGTAGACCAGGCTGGCCTCTGAACTCATAGAGTTCTGCTTCCTTGTTCTCCGGAGTGCTGTGGTTAAAGACATGCCAAGTTTCTGTCTGAATCTTTTTTTTCTTATTATGAACTTTTTGAGATTTGTCTGTATTGCAGCAGAATTCGCCTCCTTTTTTGTGTTCAGTTGTACTCCACATACCTGTTGGTTGGTGGTTCATTTGTGGTTCATTTGTTTCTAGTGGCGGTTGTTCCAGCTGCTGTTTGCTGTGAACATTTGTGTGTGAATGCATGGCCATACCTTGCTGAAGGTTCCTCCATGTTCCTGTTACCAAATGCTTTTAGAGACTAGATATGCTGTGTGGTTAGTATACACACAGATGTTAGTATGTCACACAGAGTGAATGAAAGGCAAAACGGAACAAGAGAAATACACTGTGTGAATGGAATAAAATTTTTCTTAACATATTTCAAATTTCATATATTTATTAATAGAGGTGGCAATTTAAAAAGAAACTGAGAAAAGGATATAGGTCCAAAGGCCTTTAAAATATGTAAAATGCATAAAATAGTCATATTCTGAAAATTAATGCATACTTATAAAAATCTAAAATTAGGGACAAAGTGTTGTAAGGGATATTGGTTACTAAAAAAAACCTCTTAATTTATGACCATTAATTCAGGATTTTAAAAAAAAGTGTGTGTTGTGTGTATATGTTTACATGTGTTTATGTGTGTGTATGTGCTATGTATGTATGTTATGTGTATATATGTTTACTTGTGTGTGTGTCTATGTATGCCTGTATATTTACATGGATGCAGGTGTCTGAGGAGTCTAGAAGTGGGCATCGGACCACTAGAGCTGGAGTTAGACAGATGACTGTGAGATGCTCCAAATGGGTGCTGGAAACCCACTGGGCTTCTTCTTTGGAAGAGCAGCAAGTGCTGTTAAACACCAAAGCTCCAGTTCCTAATTCAGGATCTTAGGAAAAATATATATGTAATTCATTAGGCGTGTTGACCATTGAGCACTTAGGTTTCAGGTAAATTTTAAGGCGAATTCACTTTAGGTAAGTTTTGCTGCCAGTGGAAAGTAATTAGTGAACTTTTTGTTTGTTTGAGTGTTTGTATATGTGTGTGAGTGCATGTATTCCATGGAGCATGTGTGGAAGTCACAGGAAAATTTGCAATTCTCCTTTTCCACTTTGCAGGTACCAGAGATAGAACTCCAGTGGTCTGGATTGGCAGCATGCCCTTTACCCACTGAGCAATCTCACCAGCTTGAGCACTAGTTTTGCCCACTCCTCAGTTAGCATTGGTGTCCCTCACTGGTTGAGAAGGAAGAGATGGTAGTGTTCCGCAGCAGGGTGCCTGGAGAACACAACAACACTCAAAGAATGAAAAGAGCTGAAAATGAAGGGGGAAACTGAGGCTAACATGGCGGCTGAAGGTCTACGGGATGTCTGGGTCTATGGACATGTGTGGGAGCTTCTGGAAGACTCTCGAAGAACTTGGAAGTAGCTTTGCTAGGCATGATGGGTAATGTTGGTTGTCAGTGTGACTGGACTTAGAATCACACGGGAGACAGACCTCTGAGAAATTGTGAGGGATTTTCCAGACAGGTTCAACTGAGGAAGGGAGACCCACCCTGAATGTGGCTGGCAACATCCCATGGACCCGGGCCCAGGGATGAATAAAAAGAAGCAATTGTGCTGAGCGCCAGCGTTCCTCTCTCTGTGCTTCCTGACTGCAGAGACAATGTGACCTGCTGCCTCGTATTCCTGTCATCATGGCCAGAGATGATGCTCTCATCACCACGCCTCCCCCCACGAGGGCTGTACTCCTGAACCAGGAGCCCAAATAAATCCTCCCTTAAGGCCCTTTGGTCGGGTGTCCTGTCACAGCAACAACAACAAAAAGATAACCAATACGCTGGGTTCTGTGTTGTCAGGAATGGGTAAGAAATAGCAAGAAACCTCGTGATGCAGGAGGAGGAACTGTCAGCATGGGTGGCTGCGGAGCGAGCAAAGCTTCCTCGGAGATGATGCTCTCACCACCACGCCTCCCCCCACTGCTCATTGGTGCTCTTCTTTTGGTTCATCTCAGTCTCCTGGGGGCTTTCCCAAAGCACAGGTGCTCCAGATAGTACTGATGCATAGCAACCTTGGAAGACCTGGGTTCAAAAGCCAGACCCAATTAAGATCTAAGTGGTGGGGGGAGGGTGGGGGCTTAGCACGGAGGACGGGGAAAGTCAGGTAGAAGAGTCAGGAAGCGGGAGAGGGTTTCAAAGTTAGGTGAAGTTATGCTCTGGGGCAGACTAGAGAGAACACCGAATGGTGACGAGGGGTGGGGGTGGAGGTTTCCAGGAACTAAGGATTCAAGGGTCAGCTGAAGAAGAGGAACGCGTGTGCTGTATCAGGTTATAGTAGCTCACAATTCGGACGCCGTCTCCCACGTCGTGGTCACCCTGCGTGTGGGAATCTCTAACATAATTTCCAAGAAACTAACAAGGCCAAAAGCCTCGGAAAGAAAACCATACATTCAGAAAGAGAAGACGTGGGATTCTATCTTGATGTTTTAAAACGGGAGTTGCCTAAATAGCATCGTCTTCCCCCCCCCCCCATGGTGCGCAGCTGTCAATTCTTGGCAAGACGCCCACTGGAGGCTGCAGCACCCTGGGAGGCCGGAACCCTCTGCAGAGACTGTTCTCGGTCACGTTTGTCCTGCACTTCGGCTCTTCATCCTCTAGATGGCGGTAAATCTCCAAAGACTGCCAAACCTCCCCTCCTGCTATCTGGTTTTCCAGAAAACTGCTTTCTTGGGAGGTAAAAAAAAAAAAAAAAAAAAGAGCGGTATTTCCTCAGAGCGGACTGGAGGCTGCTGAGAAAGTTCCCCTTTGTCTCTTATTGTTGCGAGGGTTTGAAATCCTGGCCTGAGTCCAGTGTTTGCAATGCTGTGATCTATCTGGGGACGGAGCTGTGGCACCTCCACATTTAAGGGTACCCTGGGGCTGGGTGTCCGTGTTCCCCAGGAGCCACCGCAGCCCTGTACTTTTGAGTCTGCTCTTACTAGGGCCAGGGCTGTTAATGTTTGAATCATTTCCCACAGGAGAGCTAATGGCAGCGTGTGCAACAATAACTCCCCCCCACACCCATTCTTCTGTTTATCTGCCATATGTATCATTTTGCCAAGTGCTTTAGAAATATTCAGCCCCCTCAAGTAGATGTTACTGTTTCCTCTTATTGATTGATTGCATATTTGTGCGTGAGGCTGTACATTTGAGTTAGGGTGACCTGGTTAGCGTTAACAGTGAACTTCAGACGGTCTAGAGTCACCCCAAAAGGGACTAACAGGGCTGGAGAGGTGGGTTTGATTCCCAGCACCCACATGGAGGTTTACAAACATCTTTTAACTCCAGTTCCAGGGCATTTGACGCCCTCTCCTGGTCGTTGAGAACATTGCATACACACAGTGCATAGACAATATTCAGGCCAAACACACCCACACACGTAAAATAACACGTAAATCTTAAATAAGAGCTTTCAAAAATGGATCCTCAACTGAGTGACTGTCTTTGCCAGGTTAAACTGTGGACATGTCTGTGAGGAATTGTCTTTATTGATAATTGACATAAATCCCCAACCCACTGAGGGTGATACCATTCCCCAGGCAGGTGGTCCTGGGCTATATAAGCTGAGCCTGAGCCTTAGTGAGAGCTAGTGAGCAAGTCAGCAAGCAGAATTCTTCCATGGTTTCTGCTTGAGTAACTGCTCTGACTCCCCTCAGCAATGGATTCTGACCTGAAAGTATAACCCCAATAACCCCCCCCCCACACACACACAATTAAGTAGCTTTTGGTTAGAGTGTTTTTATCACACTCACAGAAAGGATACAGGAACAGAGGATGTGTGTGCACACATGTGTGGGTGCAGCAACCTCAGATGCTGTCCCTTGGGGTCGAACCTATCAATCCCCTTTCCTGTCTCCCTCCCTCCCTTCTTCTCTCCCTCCCTCCCTCCTCCCTCCCTCCCTCCCTCCCTCCCTCCCTCCCTTCCTTCCTATTTTTTTTGAGACAGGGTCCACCACTGACTTGGGGTTCACTGATTCACTCAGGGCGGCTGTCCAGCAAACCCTGAGGATCCACCTGTCTCTGCATTCCAGTGGTTGGGATTAGAAGTGTGTACCACCACTCCCATTTTTAGAATATGGGTTCTGGTCATCCAAGTCAGGTCTCCTTGCTTGTAGGGCAAGTACCTTACCAATCCAGATATCCCCTGGGCCCTTGTGTTTTCTGTATTTAAATAAATGTTTGTCTAAAGTCACTGCATCTGGGATTTGATTCAATAGCTTGTATTCTGAGTCATCACGTTAAGGACAAGGACAGTGTCTGAACATACTCTGCAGCTCTGGGCAAGGACCTCTGCAATGAACCATGAGTTAGTTAAGTGTCTCTTGGACCAGTGCTCAGTGCACAAGAGGATGAGGTATCCGGGGTGGGGGGGAGGGGTGGTCAGGCTGCCTGAAGCAGGGAGAAGGACACACTGAAGAGAGGTGTGTATAGGAGCTTTGATGGGATGAGTCTCCCTTAGCCCCATCTGTATCTGCTACTGGACTGCTAAGCAGCAGAGGAACTGTGACTTTTTGATGATAGACAGTGGCTTTCTTGGAGGGCAGTCAGCCAAATGACCTACTTAGAGCAGAGGGTAAATGCAGATCTGGTCTGGAGACAACTGGCAGTTGCTGGCCCGCTGGGTCTCTGGGTGAGGCTTTGGTGTCTGTCAGACAAAGGTCCCATCTGACATATGAATGTGGAGGCCTGGAGGTCAGGCCTGGGGCCTCTGTCCCCACTGTGAACTTCTGACAAGAAGTCACTAGGACAAGAGAGCAGGGACAGCTGTGGAGAATGAAAGTGACAGGTGTGACGTCATATTCCTCCCTTTTCTCTTGGTTTGCCTTTTGGATGTTTACAAGCTTTGAGCCTTGTCTTAGGGTTCCTATTGCTGAGGTGAAAGACCATCACCAAACCAACTTGGGAGGAAAGGGTTGATTTGGCTTAAACTTCCACATCACAGTTCATGGACGAAGGAAGTCAGGACAGGAATTCAAACAGGGCAGGAACCTGGAGTCAGGAGCTGATGCAGAGGCCATGGAGGGGTGCTGCTTACTGCCTTGTTCCCTGGGGCTTGCTAAGCCTGCTTTTTGTTTGTTTGTTTGTTTTTGTTTTTTTGAGACAGGGTTTCTCTGTGTAGCTTTGGCAACTCGCTCTATAGACCAGGCTGGTCTCGAACTCACAGAGATCCGCCTGCCTCTGCCTCCCCACTGCTGGGATTAAAGGCATGCACCACCAACGCACGACTCAGCCTTCTTTCTTATAGAACCCAAGACCATGAGCCCAGGGATGGCACCACAAATTGACTGGACCCTCTCCTGTCAATCACTAATTAAGAAAATGCCCTACAGCTGGATCGTATGGAAGCATTTTCTCAGTTGAGATTCCCTCCTTTCAAATAACCATATTGTGTCAAGTTGACATAAAACTAGCCAGGATATGGCCTATGCAGGGCCAGTTTAGGTGGTTTCAGAATATTAGCAACAATTGTGTCAGTCACTGAGCTGCTTGCTGGGGTTGTGGGGATTAAGGAAGGCCCCCGAGGAACTGTAGTGGGGTGTTAAATGAGTGACTGATCACTGAACAGTCCAAGAGGCTGGGAAAACTCAGCCCCCTCTTAGAGGGATTGACACCAACCCATTTCCAAGTGAATCCAGGCCTGCTCCTCAGTTCTCTGGATACGATATAGAGCATTTCCCAGAGTGACCAGCAGATGGCAGAAAAGGCAAGGCTCGTGGGCCGCAGGCTCTCATCTCACTGCTCAGTTCAAAACAGCTTCAATATTGCTGCAATTTTGGTGCCTGCATAACGGCGCGCTTGTCCACCCTCCTCCACCGATCTCCTCTTCCCCAGGGAATAATAGTCTCTAAATCTTCCGGAGTAAAACCTGCCAAATAGGGTCCAACGCGTGTCCTAATCATTTGGGCCAATTCTCCTCTATGAATGGTGTTGGTTTCCGTGGGATCATATCTCCGTGACTGTGGTGCTGAATATATAGCCAGGCATGTGGCATGAAGGCAAATAAGGACCAGCGTAGGAGACACCCTCAAGGCACCAACTAGGGGAGAAGAGAAAGGCCAGCAATGCAGAGTGGTGAGCCAGAAGCCCACCTGGCCAGCACTGTTGAGAAACACAGCCAGTTAGGTGTGCCTCCTCCCCAGGAAGGGAAGCCTTGCTACTACTCCTGACTCCAGAGTTTCTTCCCCAAGACTAAGCTGCTCCTGGAATTCACAGTTGCTCATGGCATGGAACGACTTTCCTTCACGGTACCTTGCATGTTGTAACAGTAGAATTCGATCTTACATTCAATGAATGTATCCATCGTTTACCTGACAGTAAACCGGGCAAAGGCAGGGCCAGTTTGCCCTGGCCAATTCTATATGTCACAGGCCTGGCCTAGACCCTGGTGCAGTTTTGGTGCAGCCTATTGTACCATAATAATTCTGTTATTATCCACTAACTACTTACTCCATGATGGTGTTATCATGCATATATTTATTTCCTTGATTACTTAAGGAGAAGAGTATGGAGGCAGACAGCCAGATGACCTGGTTGGATCATTGACTGGTGTGGTTGGTTTTGATGTCAGAGTGCCACAAATTAAAATCACCTGAGTAGGGAGCCTCGCGTCTGAAGAACAGTCCTGATTGTGGTAATCTAGGCAGGAAGACCCACTGGTGGAGGAGGGTTTCTTCCCTGCTGCTTGCATGACCTCCTTCTTGCCTCTGAGCTGATAGCAGAACTGTGTCTCTAAGCCGATACTGCTACTGCAGATTCCTTTGCTGACAGCAGAACCAGCGGTTCTGAGCTTCCATCCTGGACTGGGAAGCAGTGGCTCTCCAGGAAGCTCCAGTCTTCCAGGACCAGACTGGGGCTGCTGAGTTGCTGCTGCCCAGCCTTGTGGACTGCTGAGCTACCCAGCCTTGTGGACTGGGCAACTAGCCATTGTTGGGCCTGCCCCAGTGAAAGACAGCCATTGTGAGCCCACCAGGACTCTGAGACACAGACCTCAAGGACCGAGAAATTGCCAGATTGTCAGCTCTCAGGGGTGAGTCTTCTGTCGTTACTATTTTGGAGCTGTCTTAAGTTCGTGTGTGTGTGTGTGTGTGTGTGTGTGTGTGTGTGTGTGTGTGTGTGTGTATCTCCAACCCATACAATGACTTACTCAACCTGTGTACTTGGCTATGTTGTATATGCTATACAAACTTCACTTTGTTTAATCTGTAAAATGGGGATCAGAATATGTCTCCTGCAGAGTGATCATGTGCATGCAATGAGGTAATTTATGTGAGGTATTTTTCGAGACAGGGTTTCTCTATGGAGCCCTGGCTGTCCTGGAACTAGCTCTGTAGACCAGGCTGGCCTCGAACTCAGAGATCTGCCTGCCTCTGTCTCCTGAGTACTGGGATTAAAGGCGTGTGCTACCACAGCATTTGAAATAAGTAAGTCAGGAAACATGGTTGGTTTGTGTATTGGAGGCCCATTTGTCATCTGAAGAAAGAGTCTGATTTTTATGGGGATGACATGGTTAGCTTAAGAGCTTGGTGGATAGGTGAGAAGAGGACGGGAAGGCTGTTGGAGGCGGTGGTGGCACCACTATAGTGAGTGCTTCAGCAGTCTTAGTGTTGTCGAGATGCTCTGTCCCCAGGCTGTTGTGTGGAAGGCACTGCTCTCATTCAGAATAAAGAATAAGCTGGGCTGGTGAGATGGTTCAGTAGGTATAGGTGCTTGCTGCTGGGCCTGAGGTGGTAGGAGGAGGAAACAGACCCCCAAAAGTTGTCCTCTGACCTCCACACATATGTTGTGGTATGTGGAATCCCCCATTTCCCAAATAAATAAAACGCAGTTAAAAATTTAAAATGAATAATAAGCTGTGAATGTGAAGCTGTATCTTGGTTATGAAAAAAACAGATCACTGACAGGTGTAAGAACACGCAGCTGAGCAAAACCATTAGACATGTGAGTCCCTTGAAGATAATCAGAGGTGTTCCGTTCTGCGGACACGTGGGGGAACAGTGAGGTAACAGGAGCTGATGAGGAGAAAGGTGGACTAGATTGATGGTGCGATGGTGCGTAACCCCAGCACCCAGGAGGTCCAGGAAAGATGGCCAGAGGGAGGCAAGCCAGGGTTGCATAATTAGACCCCAAACCAAACCAAACAAATCCTAAACAAAACCAATTTCTTAGACATATGCTTAAATAGCCAAGAAAATCACAATAGCCAAAGAGTGGAAGTAAGCCACCAACCAACCAGTTAGAAACCAACAAACCACAGCAAAACAGCCACAGCCATCCAACTCCCAGATCCCAGCTGCAGCCAATGGCCTCAGAATGTGAGGGGTAGGACAAGCTCTGGGCACTTAGGATGACAAGCTGAGGAGGTGGTTCAGAGGCTGATGGATAGGAGTAAATTTTCACATCTAGAAAACTTATATTGGGCAATTTTGCTGTTTTTTAAAATGATATGTATCTATATGTCTGAGGTCATATCTCTTCAGTTTTTCTTAAAGCCAGAAGAATGGGCGAACTGTGTGACCTTACTAGATTCCTTCCCAGCAGAGGGTTGTATGTTTCTATCCTTTGGTTGCAAAAGTTCTTAAGAGATGCAGGAATTTTAGTCACATCTGGAGATTGAGTACAACTAGATGCCTCCCAACCCGGCTTTGTCGAGGTAGAGTTGGCAAGTAACATTGCATCATTTTTAGGGAGGACAACATGATGATTTTATGTGTCTACACATTGGAAAATGATTACTGTAGCCAAGCTAATCAATACATTAGTTACATTACATAGTTATGTGATGCAAATTGGGACAAGGAGGAAAGGGAAAGGATTACCAGAAGTTCAAGGTCATCTGGGCTACATAGATCAGCCTGGATGACTTTGAGTCCCTGTCTTTAAAAAGAAAGAAGAGCCGGGCAGTGGTGGTACACACCTTTAGTCCCTACACTAGGAAGTCAGAGGCAGGCAGATCTCCGTGAGTTTAAGACCAGCCTGATCTATAGTGAGAGTTCCAGGACAGCCAGGACCGTTACACAGAGAAACACTGTCTTGAAAAAACAAACAAACAAACAACAAAACTCCCTGAAACAACAACAACAACAACAAAAAGAGGAGCTGGAGAGATGGCTCAGCGGTTAAGAGCACCAACTGCTCTTCCAGAGGACCCAGGATCAAGTCTCAGCACACACATGGCAGCTAACAATTGTCTATAACTCCAAGATCTGACACTCTCACACAGATGCACATGCAGGCAAAACACCAATACACATAAAAATAAATAAATTATTTTTAAAAAGATAATCCTTGCCTGTAAAGATGATGGGATTGAATGGATCCATGTGCTGCACATCATATCTATAGGAACCTGTGCCCTGTATATCAGATATATGTATAGATATGTATCTTATGTGTGTGTAACATTTAAGACCTAATCTTTTGGCTAATTTCAACTACACCACATAGCATTATTAATTGTGGTCAGTGACTCTGTAGTGTATCGACTTCCAGAACTTATTGTGTGTGTGTGTGTGTGTGTGTGTGTGTGTGTGTGTGTGTGATACTAGGAATTGAAACCAGGGCCTTTGCATATCAAGCAAGCACTCTACCACAGATCTACGCTGTCAGCCAACACTTGTCCATTTTATGACTGAACGTTTTCACTCTCTGACCAGTCTCTCCTTACTGTCTTTTGCATACCGTGCCCCTTTCTCCAGGTCCTGGGGGACTTCCGTTTTACTCTGTTCCTATGTTATATTTAGATTTCACACATGAGGTCATACAGACAGTGTTTGTACTTCTCTAGCAGTCTGGCATATTCCACCTAGCATAATGTCTCCCACATTAATCTATGCCATTAAACGTGGTGGAATTTTCTTCATTTTTATATATGGATATTATTCCATTGAGTCGAATATCTCATACCCCACTTTTTTCAATTTGTTCATCTGTCGACAGATGTTTAGATTGTTTTCCTTGACTGGCTATTTTCAGTTATGCTGCAAAGAACATGGGAATGTAAACATCTCTTCATTCTCTTGGGTGATTTCATTTCCTTTTAGTGTATAAAACCAAGCAGTAGAATTGCTGAATTGAAACAGCAGTTCCAGTTTTTAACTTTTTAGATGCATTTTTATTTTTTAATTGTGTGTGTGTGTGTGTGTGTGTGTGTGTGTGGTATGCATGCGTATGAGTGAAAGTGCTCCTGAGTAAGTCCAGAAGATGGTGTCAGAGCCCCTGGAGCTGGATTATAGGTGACTAGGGGTGCTGATAACTGAGCTTGGGTCCTCTGCAAGAGCAATATGTTCTCTTAACCATGGAGCCATTAGGTCCCTATTGTTTTTTTTTTTTTTTTTTCCTTTGAGGGCCCTCCATACTGTTTTCTATTTCCACCCCACCAATTTACACTGCTACCAGTTCACACCAACCGACGTGAACCCTCCCTTTCCTCTGCACACATCTTTCCTGCTTCCGATCATAGCCATTCCATTGGGTATGATGTGATAATTTATTGGAGTTTTGATTTGCATTTCCTTGCACAATAGTGATTTTTTTAAAAGCACCTTTCCCATATACCCATTGGCCATCTTCTTGTGAGATTTATCTATTCAGATTTTTTTTTTTAAAGATAAGGCCATTAGTTCAGTCAGGTCTCAAAAACTCTCTGTATAGTCAAGGATGACCTTGAGCTCCTAATCCTCCTGCCTCTACTTCCTGAGTGCTGGGCTCACAGCCATGTGATGCTACACTAGGTTTGTGTAGTGGGGAGCAAACCCAGGGATCTGCGCATGGTAGGTACACAATCTACCACTTGAGCTGCCTCTCCTCTGCCCATTTTCAGCTCTTTTAATATATTATCCTGTTTCTTCTAGGCTCTTTTCCGGTTGCTCCGTGGATAATGCTAGTGGGAGAGCAAAACCGACTATAGCCAAGTCCTCAGAGTGATGGAGAAATAATCCTGTCTGTGATGGGGTCAGCAAGCTGGCTCCCTGGACTCTAATCTTTGCTTAAACTTGGCCCCTCCATCTGTGTCCTAAAGTTTCCACAAAGGTTCCTTTGTCTAAGGACAGGTGCCAAATTATTATCGCTATGAGGATCTCTCTCTCTCTCTCTCACTCTCTCTCTCTCTCTCTCTCTCTCTGTGTGTGTGTGTGTGTGTGTGTGTGTGTGTGTGTGTGTGTGTGTTCCTGATCCTGGTCTGCCATCTTGTTGCCATCACTTCCATCATTACAGAGGTAACGACACTGCCAATAATGTGAACATTTGCATGCCAAAACTGTACTTCCCAAGTTGAAGTGACTGTTTTGGAGGATGTGTTTATTTCCTTACTGTAGTCATCACTACCAATATGGTGATCAAGAGCAATTAGTTGCCCGTTATAGTTTCCTGTACTGGAGGGGTCGGTCACACCTGGCTTAGTAGACCAACCACTGTGCAGAAGCAATCAGATAGTTGGCTGTTGACATCCCCAGGAAAGCCGTTTACATTGCAATAACTTTACAAAGAATGGATCAGGTCATGGTATTTTACAGCACCAAGGTGGATATTAGTAACCTTCAAATTGGCCATGTTTGAATGGAGAGTGCTGTCCTTTTAAATTAAATTTTATGAGGGAGACTGTAGTAGCATGAGAAGAGGAAGAAGATGAACAGGGAACATATTGACAGTTTCTACTGTGACTCAGATCCAAAGATGAATGCCATGATGCAACTGGCTTTAAACTTTAAACTCAACTTTCTGCCTCAGCCTCTTGGGTGCTGGGAATACAGGTATGTGTCATCGTGTCCAGCTTTATAATCACTTTCATTGTGGACCCTCTGATCAGGGGGTAGGCATGACATTTCAGGATGGAAAAGCATCCCCAAATGTTCTGTCTTTCTGGGCAGGTAGTTTGGTTTTCAAAAGAATTATTTGCCCAGCTTGAGTTCTTTTAGAGACTCATTAGTTTATAATAGACACGTAGGAAGCACCTGCTCTTTGCTTGGCACCCTGGGGGAAACATCTCTGCCCTTGAGGAAGATGCAGGGGGTGAGACATCGCGCACACAGCCACAGCAGCAAACAAGATGGTATTCATATTTCAAAAGTAAACTTCCCATAATATAAAACTCAGATGTTCTAGAGGTGGAACTACCCTGTCCCCCACTTCTCTCTACAGATTGTTGTCCATCGTTAGTCAGTGTCTTAGAAACTTCAGAGAGATTCTATATGCAAATGTATAGCTATGTATGGCTCCTTCCTTTTAATCAAAATGCTAAACAAGACACACTGTAGTTCTCTCCTACACTTTGCCTTTTAAAATTCATAAACTGTCTGGGATTCCATCGCATCACCGTACATTGCTTTCCCTCTCTCTCTGTAATGGAATTCTTTCATGTGAATGTGCCACACTTTATTTAATAGCCCCTTATCAAGGGCCTTTTAGGTTGTTATGAGGCTCTTGCTACCTGAACAATGCCACAGTAAGTTCTCCTGACAAAGCCGTAATTAAGGACTGGGTTGTGTGGCACAGACTGTGAGGAATTCCAATTTTGTAGTGTGTGGGCTAATGGCATTTTTTTTGGGGGGGATGGGACAGGTTTTTCTTGTGCAGGGGTATCTTGTTCACTGCATAAAATCATGCTACCAAGATTCAGGACATTCTCATATGAGCACCAACCCCCTTTCCCCACGCCTGTGAATACCAGTTAGGGGAATCGTATGGGCCAGATTGGGAACCCTGCAAATGTAGGCAGGTAGAATGGGAAGCCCCACTGGGGAGAAGTAGAGACTGTAATACCTTGGGTTGATATGAATGTCTGGAAACTATTCAGAATCACAGTGAATCTTAAGAAAGTATTTTTATGCCTGTGTGTGTGTGTGTGTGTGTGTGTGTGTGTATGCATGTATGTATGTATGTGTTCACGTGCTGGCAGATACATGTGTGTGCACATGTATATGGAGGCCAAAGGACAGCCTCAAATGTGAGCCTCAGAAACACCATCTCCCTCCTTTGAGACAGGGCTCACAAAGTAGGCTAGGCTGGCTGGCCTGGGAGTCCCAGGATCCCCCTGACTCTGCCTCTCAGTGCTGGGACCACAAGTGTGTCCTGCCTTGTGGTGATGGACTCCCAGGCAGTTTATGAATTTTAAACTAGGCACTTTCATGTGGGTTTTGGGGATTAAACATAGATCCTCTTACACTTAACTGATGGAGTCATCTCCTAAACCCTCGGGTAGAATCTTAATCCCCAGTGTAGCAGGTTGGAGAGGCGGGGCCTATAGGAAGCAGTTAGGTTGGTGCCAGTTCATAGGAGGGAAAATGTCGTAAGAGTCTCCAGGGGATGGGCAGAGGAGTAGAGAGGGGTTCACGCTGAGGGAAAAATGATCTAAATAAGTGTTTTACTTTATAATTTAACGTGTGTGTATGTACACGTGTGCCATGTTGTTTGTATAGAGGTCAGAGGACCACTTACAGTAGTCAGTTTGTTTTCTATTTCTGCCATATGGGTTTGGGGAATAAAATTTAGGTTTTCAGCCCTGGCAGCAAGCATCTTTACCCACTGAGCCCTCTCACCAGCCCAACTGTTAGTTTGTTTATTTATTTATTTATTTACTTATTTATTTATTTATTTATTTATGTGTACAGGGTTCTGCCTGCAGGCCAGAAAAGGATACCAGATAACATTATAGATGGTTGTGAGCCACCATGTCATTGCCGAGAATTGAACTCAGGACCTCTGGAAGCAGCCTGTGCTCTTAACCTCTGAGCCGTCTAGATCTTTAGTTCCCAACAGTTAGTTTTTAAACTCGGTTTTACATCAGAGTTACTTGGAAGGGTAACAAAAACATCAATTCCTACATTCCATCTGAAAGAAAGACATTGGGAGTCTCTGACAAGGCTTGAGAATATGTGTCTGCAATTTCCAGGGGATTCTTGGCTTGTCATAGCTGTCAATCAAGCCTGGGAAACTGATTTAGATAGATTAAACAAGTGGTTACAAGGAAGTGTAGGGAGCCTGGAGTGCCAATTGTACAGGCTCTCTGTTGGTGCGGATTGAGCAGGTAATAGGGAATGTGCTTAATTATGTTGGCTTTTATTCCTTCTGAAACGTTTACAAAGGTAATTAGAAGTCAGATTAGGTGTGAGGCTCCTGACCTTTAAGGAAAGCCTGGCCTCAAACTATCAGGAAGGGGTGGGATGGGGGGGAGAAAATGTCTATTTCAAAGGTTAATCAGCAAAACACTGTGATTAGCTGGGGATCTGTAGCTTGCAAAAGGAAGGCATTTATTGGGTATTAAGGATGAGACTTGGAAGACAGAGCATCTCTGTGGGGCCTTGTTTTCTGGATGTGGAATGTCACTGTGAGAAAAAGATACTGGCTAGCTCCTTCTAGCCTGCATCTCTCAGATGGCTGAATAGCTTCAGGTTTTGGCTAACATCGTTGGCAAGACCTGGCATTATAAATTTAGAACTGATATTTGGTGTAGGTACAAATCAAAGAGGACCATGGACCAAACTTTAACTCTAGATTAGGGATTCTTAGACTATTTTCCACCTGTGATGCCTTTTCTTCAAATTTTCATATGACCTTGGATATAGATATGGAGGCAGTCATGTCAATCAAATACTTACTTATAGTAAATTACAAGGAAATGTATTTTAAAACTATTTTTGGCATACATATGCTTTTACTATTGATTGAAGTCAAGAGCAAATCTCATACTAATGAGATATGTGTGTGTGTTTTTTTAACATAAAAATTGAAATTTGGGGCTGGTGAGATACTCGGTGAAATGCTTGTCATACAAGCATGAGGACCTGAATTTTATCCACAGAACCCATGTCACAAAGCTGGGTGGGCTGGAGAAATGGATCAGCCGTTAAGTGCCTTTAAGAGAACAACATAGTAATCAACTTTACTTGACTTGGACTTCCCATGTAGTCAGCCTTTACAACCTAAGCTCATGCATAGCTGCAATCTTAAGCTATGCAATCTTAAGACATATGCTCTCCATGTGTCTCCATGTCCCAACAATGCATATGTATCATTTGCTGAAAGCAGCAAATACAGAGGTTGAGAGCAACCATCTAAAATGAATATCAATTTATGGATATTGGTAGATAAACAATGATGTTTGTAGTACTGTTTGCTGTCTGGGTCAGTTGGGATCTGCTGGAGCCAGCAATTTAATCCTTTGTAAACTTCCGTTAAAGTTTTCACATTCCTTCCCCGCAAATGCTTTCTCTGTAGTTCAATAAATACAGAGCAAAGCCTCCTGTTAGGGGCAGACATACAGACAGAAGAGACAAACACAGGGA
This sequence comes from Cricetulus griseus, assembly GCF_003668045.3. NCBI lineage: Eukaryota > Metazoa > Chordata > Mammalia > Rodentia > Cricetidae > Cricetulus > Cricetulus griseus. The sequence goes on from NW_023276806.1 coordinate 270,625,404, forward strand.
CAGATTCACAAGCCAGCCTCCAGGCAGGCACAGTTCAGACTCACGCAACACACATGGGACAGAGGGCACAAGGAACATAAAGGAGAGAATTCAAGCCTGGACTCTCTTGGTTAAATGAGTCCAAAGGGAAGTGCTTTTGTTTCTCTCCTTAATGCAACGTTGGTGACTCAGAGTTAATCATGGATGCATTTAATCCACACACAGCACAAGATGACTAAAGCATGTTTAGAGCCATCTTGGAAATTCTGGCCCAAGCCAAAATTAATTTAATGATTCTTTTTTTTTTTTTTTTTTGATTTTTCAAGACAGGGTTTCTGTGTGGCTTTGGAGGCTGTCCTGGAACTAGCTCTTGTAGACTAGGCTGGTCTTGAACTCAAAGAGATCCTACTGCCTCTGCCTCCTGAGTGCTGGGATTAAATGCGAGCAATACAGAGTAATAGGCTTCTGTATAAGGTTTTTGTACATATTTTATTTTGGTGATCCTCGTGTCACCCCCCATTCCTTCCTCACCTCTCTGGTCCTTCCTTCCCACTGTCCTTTGGCCCGGAATATTTTGCCTTCCACTCTGTTTATTGTCTTTTCCACTCTCCTCCCTTAAGCCTCTCCTGGGCCCCTTTCAAGTTTCCTGGCCTTTATCTGTCTGTACCTCCACTGGTACATTTTTAACAGAGGCTAGAGACCTGCACATGGGAGAGACCATGCAGTCTTTGTCTTTCTTAAACTAGATTACTTTGTGCTGAATATATTATGTTCAAATTCCATTCATTTTTTTCCTGAAAATTTCTGAATTTAATTTTTCTTTATGGCTGAATAAAATTCTCTCTCTCACACACACATATATACTTATGTAAAGTCCTTATTATCTGGTCATCTATTGGTAGACATCTAGCAGCCTGCTAGCTTTCCCTGATATTGTGAAAGAGCAGCAGAAAGCATGGGTGTGGCAGTGTCACTGTGATAGAGCATAGACTCCTTGGTGCTTATGCTCAGGAGTGGAATAGCAGGGTGGTATGGTAGATCTAGTTTCGGTTTGTTGAGAAGCCTTCACACGGGCTTCTGTAGTGGCTGCATTAGTGTCTACGCCCACTAACAGAAGGGAAGTGTTCCTCTTTCCCCACAGCAGTTGTCATTCCGCGTGACATATGGCGCTCCACCCAGCTTTTCACTGACTGTGTTATCTAGGCAGGGACTTGTCTGTGGGGAGATAGGGGTGTTCTGCAGATGGCGGCATATTGGAGTTGTTGTCAGAAAGAGAAAAAGATGACGTCAGACTCATATTGAGTCAAGCGTTCAGTTAAGGATTAGTCTGTGACCATTTTCCCGTGCAGTAACGAGAATTTGAATATTAGTTTTGATTATTAATTAACTTAATAATTACCTGTTGTTGCACATGAGTAGTGAACCTCTTTCAAAAGGAGGTACTTGAGGGCCCCAAGATAGAACTAATAAAAACTGTCCTCAGTAGCAGACTGATGGTGGCTGAGGGGAAAGGCAGCTTGCTTGGGACCAATAAACTGCTGCTGGGCTCCTGGCACAGGCTACAAAGGAGACTTAAGGGACTAATGTGCTTCTTCTGCCCTGTTTGTTAGGATACCTGCGCTTCCCAGATAACTGAGGGGAGCTTTAAGAGTCCCTGTACAAGGGTGATTGCCACCAAAGCCATTATCTTAAAAACAACAACAGTTTCATGGAGATGTAATTCACACATGAACAATAATATCATGTAAAGTGTACAGTTCAGGGCTGGAGCAGTGGCTCAGGTGTTCAGAGCACTTGTAGTTCTTGCAGAGTACCCAGCCAGGTTCAGTTCCCAGAACCCACACGGTGGCTCACAAACATCTGTAACTCCGTTTCGCCACATCAGTCTTCTTCAGACACCTGAAGAGAATGAGAAACAAAAGGAGAACAAAGGCCAACATATTACATGATCTCTCTTATATGAAGTCTGTCCAACATATTACATGATCTCTTTCTCTCTCTTTTTCTGAGACATTGTAACAACCCTGCCTGTCCTGTAACTTGATTTGTATACCAGGCTGGTCTCGAACTCACTGAGATCCACCTGACTCTGCCTCCTGAGTGCTGGGACTAAAGGTGTGTGCCACACATCATCTTTTATTTTTAACTATGGTATATGTACATTTCGCTGCAAGTGTGTATGTGTTCCTGAGTACAGGTATTAGAAGCTGCCAGAAGAGGGCATTCAATCTCTCTGGAGACAGAGTTACTTGACATGGGTTCTGGGAACCGAATGTTGCTTCTTTTGAAGAACTTTGAGTGGTCTTAACTGTTGAGCCATCACTCTTGTCCTTCCCCCACTTGGATTAAAACAGTTTAAAAAATTGCTAGAAGACTGCTATGTGACACATGAAGTTATATAAAATTAGAATTTCAAAGTCCACTATTGCTGTTGTGTTGGCACACAGTATGCTCATTTATTGTGTTGTCAAGGGCAGTTCTCACTTTGTAATCACAAAAGTCAGGGAGTAGTGGCAGGTCCTATGGAGCTCATATACTAAGAAGATTTACTGTCTAGACCAACAGGAAAAAAATATGATCTTGGTGAAAGAGTAGTTTAAGACAGGGAGAGGTGTGTGTGTGTGTGTGTGTGTGTGTGTGTGTGTGTGTGTGTATGCATTGAAGAACCACCCTGCCTCCATCTTTGGCTTAAGATCTATGTTATAGCAAAGACAAACTAGGTTCATTCCTGTTAATGATTGAACTTCTGTTTCTCAAGGATTAGGCTATGCCTCACCTGTAACCTTTACTACAAATGGTTTTGTACTGTCTGTTTAAGGAATGACAATTATATCCTTGTTTCGAAAAGTTAATCATTTTGTTTCAAAAGGGCTGGTATGGTTACATTGTTATGGCTGTCTGTTATTATGACTACCTTGTATCTTTGTTTCAGAAGGTCTTTATGACTAATTTGTTAGTCTTTTGTCTTCCAAATCCCCCATTTGAAAACCCACTATCCCTGAGCTATAAAACCCTTGTATTGTTCACATCCAATACTGACCTCTCAAACTCTGCCTTTGGGGGAGGCAGATCATGTACCTGCCTCCCCCAAAGAATAAAAAAAGACTGCTTTAATTAATTGCCTGTTTCACTTTATTTAGCCATAATGATTTGGGTCAGTGGTCTTTCTCTTCCCATCTTTGGGATTAACAGTACCTCAGTTTATAAAGCTTCCAGGGTGGGCTCTGTTGACTTGGTCTGTGAAATTAGATTCTGTCTGATATCACTCACAGGTTTCTACTGTGACAGAAATAGTCTCTCTCCACAGAAACCTCACACTATTATAAACTCAGACATTGATAGCAAGGCATGTGGAACCACCTGGTGTTAGGTTCAAGCCCCGCCTCTGTCGAGTGCTGGTCATACAGATAAGGATCCGATTTTTCTCTGCAGCTTTGCTCTTCCTATAGCTGCCCTGTACTGGGCCTGGGGAGGGTGACTCAAAGACTCCACTGATGAGTTCCATGGCTTTCAATTTCCAGGTGGATTTGACCAGTTGGTTCTTTATCCTTCCAGTTTTCTCCTTACCAGTTTGTTGTGTTTGGCTGCCTCTCCTGAAGGTCACCGCACTGGCCAAAGGCCTTTTCTGTACAGATGGTTTTCTCTGCAGGGTACTGGAAATGTTTCTCTTCTGTGTGCCTAGGGCTTAGGGGTATCATAGACTTGGGTGTCTGTTGCCTTAGGCAGTGGCTCCGGTTGCCTTTTAAATGCAACTCCAGCCTTCATATGCACTTGGAATGTGTTTTAGTGTCCTTGTCTGTAGAATCAGGATGCCTTATGAGCTGTGATCACAGAGCACAGGCACCTAGCACAGTGCCCGGGCATGCTGAGGGCTCAGGGAATGATGTGTGCTTTCTGTTTTTTTTAAGCACTTCTTGCTTCCTGGTGTGGAGTGAGAACAAATCAAAGGGCCGTGGAACAGTTAGTCAAGTTAGGGTAATGTTTAGGGATGACTAGGAAAGGAAACAATCTGCAAGTAAAACTAACAGGGTCTTTGATGGCTGGGTTAAAGGAGACAAAGGAATCAGGAGTTAAGTGTGAGTTGCCTGCTTACTTCGTGGAGTATACAGACATCACCAGAAAATTCGGCAGGGTAACTCAGATGAGAGCATAGATAATGAGTTCTGTTAGAATAAGCAGAATTTGAGATGCCCTTGGGGTGGCCAGGTGAAAATGTTAATGAGGAGGTTGGCTTCGAGGAAGCGTGGGAAGGTTTGGGCAGAAGAGGAACATTTGAGAATCAACATTATACTGGAAAATCAACAGAGCCAAGAAGACATCAGTGTCCCTTGGGGTTGGTGGGAAGATGCGATGCCCCAGTGGACTTGCTTCTTGACCTGCTTTGCCCGTTTAATGTTGGAGACACTACAGACATTACTAACCGAGCTGAAGTTCTGTTTTCTCCAGCAAATGAGACGCTCACCTATGGTGCTCCAGGACTTAAAATATAATTGAGAGGTCAATCATGAAATAACCTGAGATTAATGACCACAATCTTAATGGCTGTATGGATACTGAACCCACAGAACTCCTAACCAATGGCTATTTTTTTTTAGTCAGAGGACACACAGAACTGTCTGAGGTAGAATTCCATAGAGTAACCAAAAGCAGCAAAATGACAAATAGTCCCAAGACGGTGTGATAAAAGCATCCTTTGTCTATAGAAATCCCACAACGTCACAAATCCTTTATAGAAAGGAACATGGGACTTCCTGGTTTGAGATTCGAACTCCACCTCCACTGAGTGTTGGCTGTAATGGATAATATCTGTTTTGTTTTCTAGGTTTGTTCTTTCTGATGTTCGCCAGTCTGAACCTGGGGAGGGAGACTCTTAATTAATCTTCAGTCTCTGGACATATTTAAGTTCATTTTTAAAAAAAATGTTTTTCATCTTAATCCTTCCTTTTGTCTACCCAGAGTCACTCTTTTGTATTGTGCCCATTTGTTGTGTGACAGATTTTTCCTGGGGAAACATAACACATACATATGTACTCACTCCAGAAAGGGAACCCACATGGACCAAAGTAATTATTGCACCAATGTCCAACTTGGTGAATGTGCTGCCTAATTTTATGTGAACTTGACACAGGCTAGAGTTATCTGAGAGAAGGGAATCTCAACTGAGAAAATGCCCCCATAAGATTGTGCGGTAGGCCGATGGAGTGCTACTCAGCGGAAAAAAGCAATGGGATCTTGAAATTTGCAGGCAAATGGATGGAACTAGAGGAAACCATCCTGAGTGAGGTAACCCAGTCACAAAAAGACAAACATGGTATGTACTCACTCATATATGAATTTTAGACATAGAGCAAAGGATTACCAGCCTATAATCCTCTTCACCAAAGAAACTAGGAAATAAGAAGGACTCTAAGAGAAAAATTCATAGACCCTGGAGAATAGGAAGGGGCAGGATCTCCTGAGCTAATTGGGAGCATGAGGGTAGGGGAGAGGGAGCTGGCAGAATGAGAGGGGGAGAAGAGGAGGTTCGAGGAGGAAATGGAGGAGCAGAAAGGTTGAATCAGGGGATGAATAGAGGAGAGCAGGATGAGAGATACCATAACAGAGGGAGCCATTATAGGCCCGAGGAGAGACCTGGCACTAGGAAGATTTCCAGAGATGTACAAGGATGACACGAACTGACAATCTAGGCAATGGTGCAGAGGAGCATACCCTAAATGCCCTTCCCCTATAATGAGACTGATGACTATTTTATATGCCATCCTAGAGCCCTCATCCAGTGGCTGATGGAAGCAGAGGCAGGCACCCACAGATATACACTGAACTGAACTCTGGAACCCAGTTGCAGAGAGGGAGGAATGAAGAACAAGGGGTTGGGACCAGGTTGGTGAAACCCACAGAAACAGTTGACCTGAACAAGAGGGAGCACTGATGTCTTGGAGGCCAGCACGGGACTGATCCAGACCCGTGAACGTGGATGTCAATGAGGAGGCCTTGGCACTCTATGGGGCCCCTGGTAGTGGATCAATATTTATCCCTGTTGTAAGAAGGGACTTTGAGAACCCACACCACATGGAGGGATGCTCTCTCAGCCTGGACACATGGGGGAGGGCCTAGGCCCTGCCCAGGATGATATGACAGACTTTGGGGAACCCCCATGGAGGGCCTCACCCTCCCTGGGGAGCAGAGGGGGGATGAGGTGGGGGTGGGGGGATGGGGGAGAGGGGAGGGAGAGGGAGAGGGAGAAGTGATTGACATGTGATGCAAGCTTGTTTCTAATTTGAACTAATAAAAAAAAATTGGGCTGTAGGCAAGCCTGTAGGATATTTTCTTAATTAGTGATTGATGGTGGAGGGCCCAGCCCATTGTGGGTGGGATCACCTGGGCTGGTGGTCTTGGGTTCTATAAGAAAGCTCGCTGAGCAAACCACAGTGAACTATCCAGTAAACAGCATCCTCTGTGGCCTCTGCCTCAGCTCCTAACTTCAGGATTCTTCCATGCTTGAATTCATCTCCTAATTTCTTTCAATGATGAGCAGTGATATGGAAGTGTAAGCCAGATAAACCCTTTCTTTCTCAAGTTGCTTTGGTCATGGTGTGATGGTGACAGAGAAGGCTTGTAGATTCAAGATACCTTTATTCAGATAAATACCAGCCAAGCACAAGCCAGAGTGTGACCACAGGTTGCAAGCTAGTGTGGCCAGAGAGAAGGGCCTTTCAACGTGTGCCCGGTCCCTTAAGAATTGTCCCTGCGTCATCATGGACCTCCCCTGACCATGCACTCACAGGCGTGTCCAAGCACATCTGTCTGGGCTACTAGGAGGCGGGGCTACAGTGTCTCCCTACAATTCCCCTTTTAGTCTAAAAGAGGATTAAAACTTAATAGTGTAAAACATTCAAAATTAACAATCATAAAGGTGAAATACAAGAAAATACAATAATCTGCTACTGTGCATCCTAACTATGTCTATTCCAGCTAAGCCCTAAAGTTATGTGGAAAGGGTGTCTAACTTGAACACCTCCTTCCATTCCCAACTCTAAACAATAAGTAAGTTATTCCTAACTAGGCTTACACTACCCTAATAAACAATAATGGGGAGTGGGGGCGTAGCATCTTCTAAGTTACTTCCTGCTGAAATGGGACGATTGTAGCCTTGTGGGGTCCTATGGGGGGGAAAAATGTTAGTACAGGGAACGTCTCTAATGGGTTATCTCCAGTCCATGTTAGATGGGATTCGCTTGATTGAAGATCTAGGTTGAAATCCTCAACTTGATTGAAGTCAGTACTCGAGGCTCTGGTCGGAGTATCAGTATAAGTTGGATCCAGTGCAGTCGAAGAGGTATGGCCCAATTCCTTTTCCGGAGCATCTAGGGATTGTTGTCAGGTGGGTCTTCATTGGCTGTATGGGACTCAAACATAAGTGTCAGCAGAGAAATGTTTGCTTGCACATGTATGTGTACTGGGAAAGGCAACCATTGAAAAACGACAATTATGAGAGGGTGTAGGCCTTGAAAGAAAGAGCCAAGAAAAGACACAAGATAATCCTCAAATTCTTCATTTATTCTGTATTACATCAATTGGTTTCTTGATATAACATAGAAACTCTCAAATTTAGTTAAATAACATGCTTGGATTTTAGGGGAGGAAAGCCAAATTTAACTCTAAATCCAGCATTGATTTAATTGAATAGGGACTAGGAAATGAAGAGAAATAGAGTTATTTGAGAGACAGCTGTAAAGTTTACCGTATGGCATGTTCCTTTTGTTTGATGGTTATAGCTACCTTCTTTCCTTTAAGTATCTACCCATGTAGTGTCCTTTGACTTCTGGAAGTGAGTTTTTCTGTGAAGATAAAAACAAAGCACTTCCAATTTCTTTGGGAGGCTTTCATTTAGTTCATGAGATATACCTCAGTAAATACCTGTCAGTCATCCTTGTCAGGAGGGTTGTCTTTTTCAACTCAAATCTTGATCAATTTTGATGGTATCCAAAGTTTTTCTTCTCCTGTGGAAACAAATGCAAAACCCTTACCCCAACGTAACACATGTCCGGGTTTCCATACCGAGGTCAGTACATCTTTGAAGTACACTGGTTGATTCAGTTCAGCAGTTTTTCTGTAGTCCAGTGTCTTTCCGCAGCTGTTTGTCCTTTGTCATTGGCATTAAGAAAGTTTAGTGCCAATAAAGAAAGCATTATGCAACCTATGTTTGGGGGGTTTTGACTTACCAGCTTGCCTATGGAGCATCTCAAGTGTCCTATTAGACCTCTCAACAACTGCTTGTCCTGTAGGATTGTGTGGTATACCTATGACATGCTTTATGTTATAATATTTGAAGAACTGTTCCATTTTTGTGGAGACATATGCTGGACATTGTCAGTTTTTATCTGTGCAGGTATACACAGTCCATAGGTAGCTTATCAGGTTGGAAAATACTCCTCCCATGGGGTTCAGTTGGTCTGAATATCTCCAAGCAGATTGTCTGGTCTCTGTTTCTTTCAGGCTTCCAATCTGGTCTGAGAATGACTCTCAGCAGTCTTTATTATTTATATACACTTAGAGAGGAAAGGGCCCAGTGGGTCTAGTCAGTTTTAGGGACACCCTGAAGCTATTTGGAGTTGTTTACTTCCTGTTTTAAGACCTTCCTGCAAAAGGCCTTAGTACAAGCATCCTATATTTAACCTCCGTGTGAATACCCTGCCCTAAAAAATTCAATTGTTTCACTTCTCAACATCCCATGTCTTACCAAGTTTTCTATCAAGATGGAAGGTTTTACTCTCAGAGGCACTGCCTGGCTCTGCTACCACCCTCTGCAATGAAGGCCAATTCATCTTTCTCTGGCGAGTGTTCCGAGGGTACCACTGAGGTCATTGTTTATATACATTCTATTGTCCCTTGTTAAGGATTTCCCAGGTAAAATCCTCTTGTCTTGTCTATATTAATTTCCCCTCTAACAATTTTTTTAAATCAATAATCAAGCTACTACTATTTCACAGTAAGCCCCTAAAAGTTTAAGAACTGAATCTGTGGCCAGAGGCAACACATGTACACATGTACTTTCTGCTTTATTATTCTCAGTCCAACTTTACAGTCCTCTGTTTTTGTTCTGCACTTTATTTAATCATAACAGAGACAAGATGGAACTCAAATCGATACCTGTATGGGTATAAGCTTGATCGTGCCCACACTCTCTTTGGGAGTTGATGTTAGCTCGCCAGCAGGGGACTATTACTGTCTCATAACTGCTCACCATCCTTGCTGATAGCAAGGAGGTCATCAAAAAAAAAAAAAGCAACTCTTAATTAGGAGGATTATCACAGCTATCAATTTACCATCCCTTTGATGAGTGTTGGCTGCACTTAACGACTCACTGAAGATGGAGCCACACTCCCTTGCAGCAATAATACGAGCTTAATCAGCATTAGTGTGGCAAGGACCATGAGTAAACAATCATCTTTGCAATGATAACAATTTGGTCCAGGCAGGAGGGAAAGTATTCCTAGCAAGGCTTGCTTGACTGTAACAGGAGATCCAGAGGGGATGCTGAAAAGGGAAGGAGAAGGCTGTCTGTGTGTGGGGGGTGCTGTTAAAAATATCAATGAAATAAGCTCAAGAGACCTGGTGTGTGTGCATGCATACACACACACACACACACACACACACGCACGCACGCACGCACGCACGCACGCACGCACGCACGCACGCACGCACGCGCACACACACACACACACACACACACACACACACACACACGCACACACACACACACGTATACAGGATTGAAAAACAGTGTTATCAGGAGCTTGGTTCATAGTAAGGAGAGAGGGGAGCAATACATTCCTGTGTGTCAGTGTGGGTCAGATGGCTAGCTCTGTTGCTGACAAGCTGTGTGACCTTGGACAAATTGTTTGACTTCTGTATGTTTCAATTTTCTCAGCTGGAAAAGTAGAATGAAGAAGAGATGCCCACCCCATGAGGCTGGCGAGAGGCTAAGACAATCCAGGTAGGGCTTTGCTGGGTGCTGGGTACAGTGGTGAGGGCACAGTGATGGGTGCTGTGGTGCTGTTAGAATGCAGACTAGGCTGCAAAGATTCAAATCTGAGACTTCCGAGAGGATTACACTGCATTGTGAAGGTGGGAATGTTGTTCTGGGAACCATCCTGTGTTAGTTCAACAGCCTGCAGATTATTCAACTAGTCACTTCACGAAGGTGTTATTAGCTCATCTCCTTTTGTATCTCTTTGCATTAGCATATACGCTTGGGTGCATGAATGATGTTGAAAAATAGTCACCCAGGTGAATTGAGGGTTGCACTTATTAGTTAATAGTATGAGGACGTTTGAAACCATGAGTTGACATCACCACCCTGGAAATGACAGTAATAGTAAGTGAATATTTGAATTATCATGAGGTAGACATACTGATATGGAAATGTATGGCTTAGAGGAATTCTACCTTGTGCCTCAGTGCCACAGGATTGAGGAATGGAGCTGAACTGAGAATTCAGGTCTTTGGGCAGCTCAAGCAAGGGATTTTACTGTTCAGAGGCAGAAAACCTGGACTAGCTGAGTAGCTCTTTTTCACCTGGAGTGTGAAGAAGTTTACAAGTCAACTTTTTACGGAATATGAAATGTTTGTATGTATGTGTACCGTTGCTTGACATGGATTAAAGGGAGTGGGAACTGCAAGCAGCCACAGATCTGTGCCCAGCAGGACAGCTGCCTGTCACCCAAGGCTAATGGCTGGAATGTATGACATGGAGGCCTGGAGTGGCCCACAATAATGTGTTTGGTTTTATTTTATTTTAGGAAATCTTCAATATACTTTTTAAAAGATTACATTTATTCATCTAGTGTGTGTGGACAACTTGTGGAAGCCAGTTCTCACCTTTCACATGTAGGTCCTGGGAATTGACCTCAGGTTGTCAGGGTTGGCTACAAAGTCCTTTACCCACCGAGTTATCTTCAGCTCCAAATTTTGACTTTTATATAAATTCTTCAATTTAATCTAACATTATCTCATTGAAATGAAAAACACATACATAAAAAAGGTCCAATTAAAAAACATGCAGGGGCTGGGGACATTGCTCATTTGGTAGCATGCATGAAGCTCTGAGATCTATCCCCAGCAACACATCGAGCCAGGCATGGTGGTATACACCTGCAGTTATGGCACTTGGGAGGCAGGGACAGGAGGATCAGGAGTTTAGGGTCATCATTAACTACAGAAGGACTTTGAGGCCAGTCTAGGATCTAGACTCTACCTTAAAATAAAAGTAACTTGGACCAAATCTGTCCCAAACCCCTGGCTTTTAGCCTTTGTCTTAGGTGTGTTTCAGGGTCCCTTAATAGCTCTATGATGCAATGTAAAAAAAAAAAAAAAAAAAAAAAAGGCCAGCAGCTTCATGTGAGAAGCCTGGGTACATTTATCTCTATGCATGATCAAACTCATTATGTGTCCCATCAGAGACTGCTGGTATCTCAGCCGACAGCATCCAGGTCTCCAGGTGTTCCCTGGGAGCCAAAGCTGGAATCCTATGCAAACCACCATGACTGACAGCTGTAGATGCAGGGGAGAGCAGATTTGGGTTAATTATGTAAATGTATGGCTATACTTTTAATAAGACATGGCAATGAAACTGTCATAACTGCCAAGTTTGGGAAACAGGATGAGTGAGGTTTTTTTATTTCTGGTATTATATTTGTGAAGAAAGAAAAATAAGAGGGAAAATGTAGGCTCATCTTTGAAACCGTTCAGGAACGTATTAGAACTGCCTGAGCTCTTCCACCCTGCAGGAAGCATTCTAGATGATGCCTGTGTGAAGCCCCAGCAGCCCACACTGAGCTCAGGGAGAGGAGAAAGCTGACAGCTCAAGGTTGATGCTTTATAACGAGCTCGCAATCGCATCAGCACCTGCCAATTCCTCTTCAAATCGGTCAGCCCCCTCTTTGCTTCACAACCTTGCTATGCTGCCTGTTGCCAGGGCTTGACAAAAGGTGGCCAGGGCTTAGGTGTGTTTAGAAGCTGGTGGCAGAGGACCTGGTAGCTGCAGTGGGTACTGTCCTCCCCATCAGGTGTTGGGGTGGGAAGGCTGCTCTCTGAGTTGTAACTATCCAAGTAGGTGTATAAATGAAACAAAAAAAGCAATAAAAGAGAGAAGGACACGACTGCTCCTAGGTAAGGTGGAGGAACAAGTCTATTGTAGAGAAAAGGGAAAACATAGCCAGAGGCAGAGGTACATGGGTGGGTCCAGGGTGGACATGACCCTGAGCCATTTGGGGTTTCCGGGAGAGCAGCTGCCCACCAAGAGGGGAAGACTGAGCCGAGAGACTGGCCAAGAGAGTAAGTAGACCAAAAAGGTACAAATGTTGGATAAACTTCTCTCTCTCTTTCTCTCTCTCTCTCTCTCTCTCTCTCTCTTTCTCTCTCTGTCTGTCTCTCTGTCTCTCTGTCTCTCTGTCTCTCTCTGTCTCTCTCTGTCTCTCTCTCTCTCTCTCTCTCTCTCTCTCTCTGTGGTGCATGTGTGAAGGTCAGAGGACAACTTACAGGAGTCACTTCTCTCTGCCATGTGGGATCCAGGCATCTAACTTAGGTTGCCAGGCTTGGTCTTTGCTCTCTAAGTAACCTCATAGGCCCTTTTCTTGTTCCTCAAACCTTTCTTAGTTTTAGGGTCCTGGAACTAATAGAGTCTTCCTTTGACAGCATTTTCTTTGTTCAACTAGTTCTCTTGACTTTTCCAAGAATGGTGGCAAAGGAGAACATGGTGGTTTTTACTTTTTAGTTTTTAAAAATTTATCTCAACATTCTTCTTTGCAGCTAGATGAAGAGTTAAAAGGGAGGAGCAATGGACAGGCAGATAAATAGATAATAGTGTGGAATGTGGGCTTTTCTTTTCCTTCTCTTCCCTCCCTCCCTCCCTTCCTTCCATTCTTTCTTTTTTCAAGGCAGGGTCTCACGTAGCCCAGGCTGCCCTTGAGTTTCCTCTGCAGCTGAAGATGGCCTTGGACTACTAATCTTGCAGTTTACACCTCCTGATTTCCAGGATTCTAGGTGCTGCCGCCATGCCTGTCTACAAGGCACTGGAGAAGGCTTTGTGCATGCTGGAAAAGCATTCTACCAAATAAGCTCCTGAAGTGCAGAGTCTATTAAACCATTGTCTGTTGCCTCTGTGTTAGGATGGTAACATCTTCTAGGTTCATGAAGAGTCCCTCTGTATCTTTTCTGATTAGTTTCAGTTTGAAGTCTATTTTGTCAGATAGTAGGGTAGTGATGTCTGCTTGCTTCCTGGCCCCATTGGATTGGAGGTGGGACCTGAGCCAGATCTGGTAGTTTGGGAAGAGGACATGGATAGGGAGGGTCAGGGAGACTCACAGGCCTAGACCCTGGAGAAGAATGTGGGAGAGCTGTCTAGGTGGAGAGGCTGAATCAAGCATGCGAGGGACCATGGTTTCTTTATTTTTATTGCTAAATTTCATCACACAATTGTAATGATAAGTCTTTTTGCCGCAGCCATCTGAGCCCTGCTGCCACATGGACACTTTCCACCAGGCCACCCGAGTTCTGCCTGCTGCCACGTTAAGGTCCCAAGTAACATACAGAGACTTATATTAGGTACAGATGCTGCTTGACCAATGACTAGGATTTCTCATCTGCTAGCTCAATCTAATTATCATAAATCTATATATTTTATAAGACTTATCTTATCGAGGATACCTTCCACTGGTGTCCTCTCTTGCCGGCGGACTCCAGAGCAGAGACCAGGAAGGAAGAGCAAGAGAAAAGGGGCTACTTCCTTCTTGTCCTTGCTTATATAGGAGTCTCCCATCTATGTCACTTCCTGTCTGGATCTCTACTACGTTTCTCAGAATACTCCTTGACTCCTAGTCCCGCCTAACTTGCTTCTTCATTGGCCAAACGGTGCTTTATTCAACAATCAATAAAAAACATACACAGAAGTACATTCCCCATCACACAATGGTCATTTTACCCTCATTACCCTCCTTCATTCCCCCTCCCTCTCCTGCTAGAACCCTTCTCTAGCCCCCTCCTAACTTTCATGTCTGCTTTTTGTGTGTAGCCTCATGAGTTACTTCATGGAACAAAGGTAACTTATCAGTGGCAACACCACTGAAGATGACACTGCCTCCCCCAATAACCATTAAAAACCAGGAGTCTCTCTACAAAGGGCAGTGGCCCTGATCCTCTCCCTTCCCCACAATGAACTAACTGTCGAAGAGTCCCATGGTGTGTATCTTTGAATGCTGCATCAGAGAATTCAAGCCCACCTTTTTGTCTTCCTCTTAATCACTGTAGGTTTCCCCGCCTCCAGGGAAGTGGCATGATTTTTGCCCATCAAGCTAGAGGGGTGACATGCTTAAATCACACTTGTAATTGTTAAGCTAAATGGAAGTGACAGGAGCTGGAAGATTCTGGAAGCTCTGAACTGATTGGAGCTCAGTTCACTCTGAGCACAGCCTCCTGGTTTCACCCAAATAACAGACACGGCTTATGTGGACGAAGAATTCCGTTGCACGGTGTGGTTTTGTCTTGGAAACTACTTTGAGGGGAGAGCAGATTGTCAGCTCACATCTATTTCTTTTGACTCTTGGTTCAGAGTGAAACTATTACTGCGACATTTCCTGTATTAGACAACCGGTGTTTCCTTAAGTGACTCGTGAGGTCCAGACACTAAGAGGAGCTGTCAGAAATTTCATGCCAGCAGAGAATGGAAAGCCGTGCAGTTTCTTTATTTCTTATCACTAAATTCCATTACGCATCGGTAACAAGTTTTGGGGCAGAACGTTTCAAGGTTTTATTGTACTCCCTGAGTTGTCAGCCAACTGACCTTTAGTCCCAAACATTCTTGTCCCTCACAAGTCAGTGTTTGTCATCCCCTCAGAGACATTTTGTAATTTTCAAATGGAGTTGTTTTGATCCTTTGAGACAGACAGAGTCTCATGTAGTCCAGGTTGGCCTTGAACTTGCAGCATAGCCAAGAATGGTTTTGAATTTCTAATCCTCTTGCCTCTCCTTCTTGAGGGCTGGGATTGTAGGTGGGCACTGGTTTACTTGGTGGTGCTGGAGATCAAACCAGGCTTCGTAAATCCAGGCAAGCATTCCACCAACTGAGCGGCCAAAGGTGGAATTCTTAGTCTACTTTTTTCTCTCATGTTTCTCTCTCTCTCTCTCTCTCTCTTTTTTCAAGACAAGTTTCTCAGTGTAGCCTTGGCTGTCCTGGAACTCTCTCTGTAGATCGGGCTGACCTCGAACTCACAGAGATCTGCCTGCCTCTGCCTCCCAAGTGCTGGGATTAAAGGCATGTGCCACCACCACTGGCTATTCTCTCCAGGATGGTCTCTCCCTTTTCTCCCATGGGCTGAATCAGAATATGCAGTATCATGGCAAAGGAAACACCTCTCTCTGTCTATAAAGAGGAATGCCCTGCCCTTCAGTCAGTACCATCACCTTTGCCTTCTTCCTCCTGTTATGTGTGACATTCCTCCAGGGGCCTACATTGGGGTGAGGCCCCAGTTTGAAAAGAACACTGCTCTCTGGCCAGCCTGCCCTGACTACCTATGAGTGATACCTCGAAGGTTAAGTTCCTCTCTTAAAAAATGGTTTAGTACAGCCGAGGCCCATAGGGCTTTGACTTTGCCTTAGTGCATTGTTCTCTGTAAGAGCACTTCCTGCCTCTGAAAGGAATCCTGAAACCGACTAAGATACTCTTCCCACCTTTTTCATTAAAGTAGGACTTCTGATGAGCTCTGTTTGGTGGGAATTGAGATAAATGTTCAATACACATTGAATCAATTAACCACATTCAGTTATCAAAAGCTATTTCAAATATGAACTTTTATATACCTTGACATATATGAATTATACATGCACACACATATATACACAGTGTTCTCTGGCCCCCTAGCCTCATGGAAGCACCCTTTTGGCAGAATGGCTTAAATAGATGCTATGGCACCCCTTCACTAAGGATCTGTTGACAATTGATGGGTGGCAGGAGAGTCAATTCTTTAACGGTGTGGCCTCTGGTAGGTCTACATGCTCCAGTGGGTGGCCCCACATCCGTGAGTATATGGTAGCGCAAGTTGAACTCAGTCGTTCTAAAAATAAGAGGTCATGGACTCCGGCAGGGCAGGAGTTAGGGTGGAAATAATCAAAATGCATCGGATGCCTACATGCAGCTCTCAGTTAATAAAATGCATTAAAACAACAATAACAGCCTACCATGGGGGTAGTGGTGCTCCCTCTAATGCATCTGAGGACTGCTGCGATGGGGTTTCCATTTTCAATCAGTCACTACTGCCCATCAGCTTGTCTAGAGTCGCCTGTTCCATCCAGGGTTTGTGTTCCTGTATTCTGTCCCGCGCACGCTCTGTATTTCTCGCCAGCAAGAAATCATACGCAGGACACTCGGATCCTTCTGCAGGAAAGCTTTAATGCGTCTTGAGAGGAGAGCATAAGCTTACCAGAGCGGAGACCCTGAGCCAAGAATCCCGTCCCCTAATAAAGGCTGGCAGCCGCCGCCTGGGACGTGTCACCCCATGATTGGCTGTAGCTCATCCGGCCATATGACGCCACGGAATAGGCAGAGATCAAGGAATGGAAATTTACCCAGCGCCTGCGCAATAATCTTGTTTACATTCGGTGCCTGCCGGATGCAGGCGCCATCTTGTAATGGAGAATGCAGGGACGGCTCCCTACAGATCCCCCTTTTTTTATTAATTAATGATAAGGCTTTATATTTTTACAAGCAAATAGGTCACCCATATGTTGAGGGATAGAGGCAGAGGTTGAACCTTCCCAAAATCAAACATTAAGACTGTGTACGGGAGTCGCAACTAGGCTGTTAGCTTGACCCGAAGCACTCTCGACCTGTCCTCTGCCGTTTTTCTGGGAAAGGGAGACTAGGGCAGGCAACCCTTATGCAGGACAACATGCCTCCCAGAGAAGCCTGCATATTGTGCAACTCTCTGTGCGATGCCTTGCTCGACATCCCTCATGGGCTGCTCAAGCCAGGCACTCTACCCTGTGCAATGAGCCTAGGCTCCGGGTGTGCAAGAGCTGTCTGGCCAGCGGCCTATTGCTTCCTTGTTCCAAAGCTACAAGCGCTTGGGCGATAACCACCTTGTCTCTCTTAGTTTGAGCCCTGAGCTTACATGCCAGCCAAAAGTAACATCAATCCGCAAACGGCTGCACCAAACAATCCCACCCCCACCCCTTAAGCAGTGACAATCTCTCCGCCAAGGACAGGAGTTAATCTGGATAACAATAGCGGCTCTCAACTCCCGGGGGAAGGGTGGAGTTCCGACTTTTGAAGGTCCGAAGAGGCTCTTCAGGTTGAGTCTTTCCGGGATCCACAGGGGATTTTCTTCATCCTGTGAGAAAACACAATATCGCTCCCCTGGATCTTATGAGAATAGGATCCGGGCCTCTCCAAAGACCAGTTAAGACATCTTTCCATTTTACCATCTCCTCTGAGGTATGACGCTTGGCCGCTGTATGGCCCTGAGCGTCGGTGTTTAGAAAATTAAGGGTAAAGAGTGCCATGGATATTGTAACTCTTGGCACCGAGGGTAAGGATGCTCCCATTCCCTCCTTTTGTTTGATTAAATAAGACTTAAGTGTGCGATGGGCACGTTCCATAATGCCTTGTATAAGGTAGGCCAGTTAGATGGGTAATTTCCATCTGTAGAAGTGCTGGAACTTTTGAGAGGTATAAGCCGGCCCATTATCTGTTTTTAAGAAGCACATAGGTGGCTAGGTAAAGTCTTATTTCTGTAATACAGCTGAACTTCCTTAAACAGTAGCTTAACTTCTTTCTGAGGCAGGGTTTTTCTCTGACTTTGGAGCCTGTCCTGGAATTCGATCTGCCGGACCAGGCAGGCCTTGAACTCATAAAGATCCATCTGTCTCTTACTCCCGAGTGCTGGGATTAAAGGCGTATGCCGCCAACGCCCTCAACTTAAAGGCGTGTGTCACCAACACCCTGAGCTTAAAGGTGTGTGCTACCAACATAATAGATTAGCATCTTTTACAAAACAAGAACTTTACATTGTCAGGCTTTGCTTAAAAATTCTAAATTGAAGCTCTTTAAGTATAAACATTAATAAAATCAAACATTTGAAAAACTGGTTTTAAAAAGAAATTTAAATTCCCTTAAGGTCTTTCTGTAATATATAGAAGCATTAACATTTTAAATCTTAACTGAAAAACTTGTTTCTAAGATGGTACCTCTGATTTCCATGTGGTCACCTTTAGTCAAGATGGCGGTTTAAGTATCCTTTTTTTAACTTTAGCAAAATGGCTACCGTCAGTCATGTGACCAGCTACAAAATGGCCGTACCAGGAAATAGAACATTTTAAAACAAGCATACATAAATTACTTGAGCAACTTTAGGATATGAGGCTTTTTCCAGGCATCCCAGGCCTCCAAGCAGTGTTGAATAACATGCACGGCCTTTTCCCCTATCAAAGACTGGGAAAGCCATCTGTAATTTTTTCCGCTCCTTTGATGGTAAAAAGGAGTCGGTACCAAATAGTGGGGGTGCTGATGGAAGCACACCCGCTGGCATTTTTGGCAGCCGATATCTATCGGGGTGGTATCGTGCTGCTTCTTTCTCTAGCTCTGCTTCCTTGCTAGAGTCTAAAATCTCAGAGTCTGAGCTGCTCAGCTCCAAGGCTTCCAGTTTCGTTGCAGGGAAGAGGCTAGGTTTTGAGTCTTTATTTCTCTTAAATTTACCGGGGTGTGACCGGTTATTCCCTATTTTCTCTCCCTCCTTTTTTGTTTCTTTTTCACCTAGCTGAGCTGTTTCCTCTAAAACTTTATCTCTTGAGCTTTTAGAGTCATTAGAGCTATCAAGATTTAAAGCTTTAAACTTATTTACAGAATCATCTAACAAATTATTCACTCCCTTGTCAGTAGACATTCCAGGAGGTCCTTTTTTCTTATTTGTTGTTTTTTCTGTTAACAAATTATTCACTCCCTTGTCACTAGACATCCCGGGAGGTCCTTTTTTCTTATATTTTATTGTTAGGCGCGCCCCATCTCTCACCACATTCGGTTTCTGATATGTAATTCTGGACTTCTTTAAGATTGCTACAACAGTGAGAAAAGTCAAAATAGCTCCTAGTAAAAGCATAGAAGCCTCTATATTAACCTCCCACAATAGCAACATTCCCAAGCCAAAGTCCAGAAAAATCATACCTCTCCGAATTTACCACCCTGCAGTTCTGAATCCGCCTCGTTAGAGGGGTCTCCGAGGTGCTGGAAATGTTCACATGTTCCCGGGTTTCGGCACCATATGTCCCGCGCACGCTCTGTATTTCTCGCCAGCAAGAAATCATACGCAGGACACTCGGATCCTTCTGCAGGAAAGCTTTAATGCGTCTTGAGAGGAGAGCATAAGCTTACCAGAGCGGAGACCCTGAACCAAGAATCCCGTCCCCTAATAAAGGCTGGCAGCCGCCGCCTGGGACGTGTCACCCTATGATTGGCTGTAGCTCATCCGGCCATATGACGCCACGGAATAGGCAGAGATCAAGGAATGGAAATTTACCCAGCGCCTGCGCAATAATCTTGTTTACATTCGGTGCCTGCCGGATGCAGGCGCCATCTTGTAATGGAGAATGCAGGGACGGCTCCCTACAGTATTCAGCATCTTCGGCTTTGCTTCAGGATTAGACAGCAAACCTCCTCCCATTCTTTTTTTGTCCTTAGCTTCTGAAAGCAGAAACAACACAGATCACAGTGTGTAATGGAACAAGAACACATTTCAGGGCAGGTCGGGGAGCAGCTTAGAGTTGAATATCCACTGTGACTGATTTTTAGCATGTCGTTGTCAGGCCCAAAGGACGCTCCAACTTCCCAAACTCCAAAAGGCAGTCTAAATGTCCAGAAATGAGCTCAACCTGGACTATAGGAGAGTTTCTTGTGGTTAGGTAGATGCCAACACTCCTCAGGAACTTGTGAAGCTGGTTCCTCTCTACCAAAAGGAAAAGGAGGCATTTTCCTTACCTCTGGCAGAAGGCACACATGGCTTACCTATGGCACCTGTGAGTGTATCATGCTGGCCTCCCAGCTCCCTCGGGATCACAGGTACTGGATACACATTTCAAAGTCCACACCTGCATCCCAGCCCTTCCCACCTCCTCTACTGTAAAATCCCTCCAGCCCAAGGGCTTCCTTCCCTGCAGCTACTCCTCCTTATAACCCTGCTATTTTCACTGGTCTCTCTTATGCTCTGCTCCCGTTTCTCTTACTGTGTTTTCTCTATTCCATCCCCTGGCTGTTCTCCCCTCTCTGGCAGATAACCCTAGCCAGGTCTAGTCTGCTTGCTGGCCATGTTCTCTCTCTCATATCTACAATAAGATCTTCATCTTAACCGTACCGTGGAGAGGGCATGTAGTCAGTTTATACAGTCGTGGGTACTATGGCTGGTAACTTGTCACCAGCTGTTCTGGGGGAAGCATATGCATTTCATAAAGACACAGATGAACCCAGAAAATGAATAGTTCTCAGAGAGATGGCTTTGAACTTTGGCTTATATAGCATCTTCATAACTAAGTCAGTACGTTTCTAGACAACTGATGGGGCAAAGGCGAATGGCTTTGAGTCCCTTGATGATGTGACCAGTTCATACTTCGTCCCCAAAACTTGTCCCTCCACAGCAAGCAGGCATAATCTCACCAGCATGCTCACTAGCACTGTGGCCACTGTGTAAGCAAACCTCAGTTCTGGGCATTCCCATGTGCCTGAAAAGCCAAGTGAGGAAAACACTTTCATCACTGATTCATCAGCAAAGCGATCTGGATCAAACTTGTGATGGCCAAGTGCTGGGGTCCTGAAGAACCACACTGAGGGCATAAAGGATGAGGGTCTCCTTAGGAGTAACAAATGGGCTAACTTTTCCCTCAATGTCTTGAAGCCGGGCAGAAACTGGGCTTAGTCTGGCAGTCGGAGCAGTTTCACAAAGCACTTGCTGGTAATATTAACTGTTCAGTTTTCTCTGAAGTAATAGGACCCTTCCCCAAAACTTGGTCTATCTCCTTATATAGCTTCTTCTGAACTTCTCCAGATGTCATCAGAAAACAGATTGCCCAGGTATACAACTTTGCAGTTATTATGCAACTGGCCAGAGAAAATATCATACTGTCTTTTAGGATCTGCTGATCATTAAGGTTTATTTATTTATTTATTTAATAAGTATACAACATACTGCTTCCATGTATATCTGCACACCAGAAGAGGGCACCAGATCTCATAACGGATGGTTGTGAGCCACCATGTGGTTGCTGGGAATTGAACTCAGGACCTCTGGAAGAGTAGTCAGTGTTCTTAACCTCTGAGCCATCTCTCCAGCCCCCTCATTAAGGTTTTCTTGCATTAAGGAGTCGATGAAGATGTGTTGACTGAAGTTCCTTCCTTTTTGTTCCTTTATGATTTTCTTTAAAATAGATTCCAGCTACGTGAGGGCATCTTCATACAGGTTTTTCTAAGTGGCATTTTTATCAAGTGACCCATCTAGAAAGCCTTTTCCAATCTCAGACCAAACAGTGCCATGAATCTTTTGGAAATGGATGATTTCCTGCTCCTCTTCAAACATGCTACCCAGTGCCATCCATGTGACAGACTTCAAAGCAAAACCAAGTACATGCTGGCTCAGGGGTACATGCTGGGTCTTTGGGCAAGACAGCCATTTATCCAACAATTCTTCTGAAAGCTTTACCAGGAGAGCAAAGTTACTCTGCAAAGCAGCCGTCATGGCATTTCCATACAGTTTCCTCCTCATGTGGTCTTCACTCACACTCCTGCCACCAGAGTGATACCCTATTAATGACTTAAACATGGTTTCAAATGGGTCAGAAGTCTTATTGGGGTTAAAGTGCTGCTTCAGTATGTTGGCAGTGCCCAAGCTGACCACAAGTGATCTGCCAAACCAGAAAGAGGCTGCAGGCCCATATCTTTCATGCAAATTAACCAGGAACTCATGCAAACTTCCACTGTTCACAATGTGTGAAAGGTTACCATCTTGGGTAGAGGTACAGCACCACTCCCACCAGTGCCAGCAGGAACATGACGGTGAAGATGGTGAAGTCCCCCATGATTCTGCCCAGTGCTCTGCAGGTGGCGCTGCAGCTAGGGCGTCGGTGTCATGGTGTGAGTAGTCTTAAGTATCTTGATGAACCATCTAGTGGCTGAGAATTTGGAACAAAGGAGCCAGGCTAGACTGTTTTGCAGAATATAAGAAACTTGAGTGATGGGGGACGTCCTTCTGTGTATATTTATCTTATTGGTTGTTGAATAAACCACTGCTGGGCCAATGAGGCAGAAATATAGGTGGGACTAGGAGTCGAGGAGGATTCTGGGAAATGCAGTAAAAAGAGGTCTTGTGATCCAGGCAGGAAGTGACATAGTAGACTGACTCAGAATATAAGCAGGGACAAGTAGGAAATCTCTCCCTCTTCCTCCTCCTCTCTGTGGAGCCACCATGTGATCCCAGGAAGACAGGATGCATTCCGCCAGCATCCTCCATAAGAGAAGACACCTGCTGCTGGCGTCCGATTAGTGTTATAAAATATATAGACTATGGTTATGGTTGATAATTAAGACAGATAGCAAGAAAGAAATCCTAGTCATTGTCCAGCAGCACTGTGCCTAATATAAGACTCTGTGTATTATTATTTTGGGTGCCCACATAGTGGTGGAAGCAGGTGGCTGGCAGGAAGATTTATCCTTACACTTGAGTTTCAGGAGAACAGCTCAGCTTGGAAGGCATGAGAGACCATCAGGGAGGAAGACAGATGTGAGACTGGATGAAGGGCTTGGGTGGCAGAGAGGGGGAGTCTGCTTTGCCAGGCTAAGGAGTTAAGACATCCTTCTTCATGCACTGAGGATAATAGATGGTTCTAGAGTAGAGGAATATATGTACAAGCAGATGCATGTGAGTCTGTTGCATTGAATTGATGGGAGGAGGAGGTGTCGAGAGCGAACTGAGTGGGGCAGGAGTTGATAGTTCTTTGTTGTAGTCTGAGATGCCTTAGATTCAAATATGGAAGTTTCGGTGACTCAGGATGTGGTCACTTTTGGAAACAAGATCATGAAAGGGATGATTAAGTTACACAAGGCTGTTATTAGGACGGCCCCCAAATCAGATACAACTGTGTCTTTAAAGCAAGAGAGGCACTCTAGTTGGGTCTATACACAGAGGGATACTTCACAGGAAACCAACCCACTTGGACTTCAGTTTTCAGAATGAATGGAAGTAAGCTTTGTTCTCTGAGCAACCTAATCTATGGCCTTTTGTTACACAACCTTTAGCAAATGAACCTGGATCTCTCCCTCTCTTCAGAGGAGCATGGCTTTTTCAGTCTGTATGTTAAAGTATTTTTTCAAAAACATTTCATTTGGTGCCTGTGTGCCCATGTGCAGGCACCATGACAGCCATGTGGAGGTCAAAGGGCAACCTGAGGGACTGATTCTCTCCTTGTGGCTCTCAAGGGTCATGCTGATGCCCTCTGGCAGGTGCCTGTTCCCGATGGACCAACTCTCCAACCCCGAAACAGTCCTGAATCCTAACAGTACATTTGACATTTGACTCTCCTGGCAAATGTTTAGAAAAAGAAAAAAAAAGTCAGTTCTTAGGATTCACCCTTGACTCATTTAATCAGGGTCTCTGAATTCATTTCTTGTGCATCATTGCAGTTAAACACACACACACCCCAAACCAATAAAGCCAACTGAGTGATTCTGCTGTGTAGGCTGGCTTGGGTACCACTGCTTAGCTGTACTGGAGAAAGTGAACCTTGTATTCTACTGTTGATCTTCACAAGTATTTATTAGGGAAAAAAAAAAACATCCTTGCATCCATCCTTAGTGAGGTGTCAGCGGACCTTCTGAGAATAACAGAATGCCTCATGAGAGTCCTTGGAGGTGTCTTGCTGCTTTTTGGTGTATAGACTGTATAGACCTGAGCATGTCTTGATGAATCAGATCTCCACACCCCTACCTTCTCTGGGTGGCATGGCCTGAACATTGACTGACTTAACTGTGCCACAGTTAACTCCAGGCGTGATGTGAAGACTCAGTTAAAGTTAGCATTGCCACTAATCACCCTGAAACTTTTCTGTGCCATCCTGAAGACTATGACATGGTCATCTGGATTGCTTGTGCTCAGATGTAGGTTACTTAGGCTAATGATAGATGGCTGACCAGTGGACATCTCATTAGCCCAGAACACAGTTCCAGAGCCTTCCAGTGGATGTTCCTGATAGTCTAGGCTGTCAGCAGAATGAGCTTGAGCTGTCACCACCCCCTCCTGCCACCACGAGTTCCTTCATAGACTGCACATGGGTTCTTACCCAAGTGTTGTCCCCAGAACTCATGCTTAGTCTGGAAGCCTGACCCAGGCAGTTTAACGATAGCAGAAAAAAGCAATTCTTTTATGGCTTTTATTTCTTGGTTGTAGGATGAGCTCATCATCAGAGAGGAAATTCAGTTGCCCCCCCCCTAATTGGGAGACTTTCTCATGATGATGATGATGATGATGATGATGATGATATGATGATGATGATTAAGTCATTATCATAGCATAAGAATTCCACAAAAGAGAGTGGCAAAGGGACAAATATGAGACAGGCTCTTCAAACTACAAGAGCTTCTGGGTCAGGAGGACCCAAAGTTGTCACCTACGTGCTGCTTGCTATCAGACCAAATTTGATTTGTGACAGCTGAGATACATAAGGTAAGGCTGCAGCTCTTTGCTTCAGGGGTCTCTCTGTTTTAAGCACGAGATGCCTGTGTATTAGATCATGAAAGCTTTCTGCTTGTTGTTCGGCAAAAACATCTGAATTCCTTCCAAACAGAAGCCCATAATGAGTGGACATACGCTTTTCTCCCCAAACCTAGCTGAACCCACTTATGTTTGCTTTTCTGTTCACTTTCCCTATGGCTCTTCTCTTTGTTCCTCTTTTGGTTTCTAAAGTAGTTCACCCAAGTTTAATTGCTCAGTGCATTGTTAAGTGTGCGAATTCTCATGGGGGCACTTACAGGATCCCTCACGCAGGACTGACTCTGGATGAGGTTCAAGCGAGTAGATGATGCAGCCTGGCAAGGAATGAGGGAAGCCTTTGATTCTTTGAAGGGGCCAGGACAGCATCACCATCAGATCAGCAAATCTGAATCGTTCTGGAACACTAGGGAAGAGGCATTGTTGTGCTGATGATCCGGATAACACTGCAGAATGAGTGGTAATTACTCAAGTGTTTTACATTTCCAAAGATCTGAACAACCACGCTGCTGGGCATTCATTAGAAAAACTGCTGGAGAATTATAGATGCTGCAGTAGAAATGTGGGGTTGGTGGGACAATGATGAGGCAATGCTCTTCCTCATTTTATTTTTATTTATGATAGTAATATTGTGCTATTCCTACCACCATTGTAGCCACAGGCACCTCTGCTACCAGCTTATTCCTTACCTCTATGTTCTGGGTATTAATTGCTTTGCATATTTGTCCTTCTTCTTAGTTTTTTTGTGGTACTTGTTATAGAGTCCAGGGCCCCGTATGTAGTAGGCAAGCTCTCTGCCATGGAGCTACCATCCATGTCACTCGAAGTACGTGAAGCTCACTTGTATCAGTCTTATGTGGTAGGTATTACTCTACTATCATTCTCGTTCTGCACCCAGGGAAGCAAAGCTTAGAGAGATTAGATAATTTGCCTTAAACTTCCCAGTACTGATGTGTTGAGGCTGAGAGCTAAAGCTGTGTTTATCGGCTCAAAGCCCGTGTTATTAATTGATCTGCTAATATGTATGTGTATGTATACACACACGCATCTGTACAGTGTCACTGTGAGCGATGCTTGCACATCCATGTTTATCACAGCCCTGTTCACGACAGCCAATTAATGGAACCAACCTGGTATCTGCCACGGGGAAGAATGGACTCATGTCGTTCGCAGGAAAGCGGCAAGCAACTAGCGGTTATCACATTAAACAATTAGTCTCAGAAAGATGAAGGTCACATGTTTTCTCTCATTTGTGGATCCTAGATACAAACACATCAAGACATGTATGTACTTATGACATAAAAGAAGCAAAACAACCTGGAGGAATAAAGAGACTGATACTGGGGTTAAAGGGAGAGAAAGGAGACATTAAGGGGGATATTGCAGAGGAGAGGGGCATGGCCAAAGTGTATTATATACATATGTTGGAAAGCCAGTACCATGCAGAATAAACATATACCTTTAAAAACATAGTCACTGTGAATTCATGTCTTGACTCAATGTTGGAAACAACAGGGGCCAGACAGACCTATTTACTTTCTTCAGTATTGTCGGTGGATATGGTGTGCAGGTGTGTGCCCTGAGCTGGTGACAGAACGAATTACAGAAACAACACTAATAATATGAGCTTGGAAAGGCGTACTCCATCAATGGGGATTAAGACTGGCTCTCCCCATGAGCTGAGAATGAATTGCTCAGTGGTAGTCTCAAACCAGAAAAATCAAGTCTGAAATGGAAAACATGATTACCAAGCTGAAGACATCTGTGGTGAGATGTTGAGCTAGACTGTGGCCCTGAAGTAAGAGACAGATGAGTCTCTGTATGGTGGCCAGAAAGCAGAAATGAGATTCAAGTTGAGTGTCTGTGACTGACACTAGGCAAACTGCTGTTGAAGGCTAGATGTTGGTGATGGCTCAGAGAGCAATTTTATGTGTAAGTGGTGAAATTATATTCTCTTGATTTTCTACACTTAGTCTTTTGTTTACTTTTATTAATTTACTGTCTCTTTACCTTCCAGAAGAGAAAAAATATTTGTCTCTTCATATCTGTTCTGCTGAGAGAGAGAGAGAAAAAAAAGGCTTAGATCCAACAATGACCCAATTAAGAAGTCCCTGCATACCCAGGGACTTGAGTTGTAGTGGGGATAACATCGTGGGTAACTCAGAAAACTGGTAGACCCTCACCACATAGCATATCCTTTGTACTAGGCAGAAGGAGGCTTGCAAATCACTCATTGGCTCTATTTGGGGGGGGGGCGGGGAGGCAGGGATTAAACCCAGGGATTAAACTACATGCATGCTGGGCTTTGACTCTACCACTGAGCTTGAGGATTGGAGAAGATGCCTGTCACTTCTCTCCACATGTCACTGGCCAAGATAGAATATATGATCTTGGCTACAAGAAGGAGAAGTGTGATCCTGGCCATGCTCACAGAAAGGGAAAAGTTAGAGCATTAGGGAATGATGACTACTGTAGAGATAGAGAAGGAACCGTCCACATCTGTGGATCTCACTCCTTTGCCTTCAGTGATTGGAAGAAGGTGGAAGTGAGGCTCACAGGCCAGAAGTGCCTGATATGCAGGCCATCTACAGTTACCCACAGCCAGGAGAGTGTCTGCTTAGGGACACCACCCTCATGTCTACTCTGGACACTAAGACTGTATACA